>NW_025533799.1:75000-122500 GCF_020615455.1 Coregonus clupeaformis | reverse complement strand
TATTTTTGATCAGAGGCTTATGGGGTATAGCCCTATACAGTGAGAGGAAAAAAGTATTTGATCCCCTACTGATTTTGTACGTTTGCCCACTGACAAAGACATGATCAGTCTATAATTTTAATGGTAGGTTTATTTGAACAGTGAGAGACAGAATAACAACAACAAAATCCAGAAAAACGCATGTCAAAAATGTTATAAATTGATTTGCATTTTAATGAGAGAAATACGTATTTGACCCCTCTCAATCAGAAAGATTTCTGGCTCCCAGGTGTCTTTTTATACAGGTAACGAGCTGAGATTAGGAGCACACTCTTAAAGGGAGTGCTCCTAATCTCAGTTTGTTACCTGTATAAAAGACACCTGTCCACAGAAGCAATCAATCAATCAGATTCCAAACTCTCCACCATGGCCAAGACCAAAGTGCTCTCCAAGGATGTCAGGGACAAGATTGTAGACCTACACAAGGCTGGATTGGGCTACAAGACCATCGCCAAGCAGCTTGGTGAGAAGGTGACAACAGTTGGTGCGATTATTCGCAAATGGAAGAAACACAAAATAACTGTCAATCTCCCTCGGCCTGGGGCTCCATGCAAGATCTCACCTCGTGGAGTTGCAATGATCATGAGAATGGTGAGGAATCAGCCCAGAACTACACGGAAGGATCTTGTCAATGATCTCAAAGCAGCTGGGACCTAGTCACCAAGAAAACAATTGGTAACACACTACGCCGTGAAGGACTGAAATCCTGCAGCGCCCGCAGGGTCCCCCTGCTCAAGAAAGCACATATACATGCCCGTCTGAAGTTTGCCAATGAACATCTGAATGATTCAGAGGAGAACTGGGTGAAAGTGTTGTGGTCAGATGAGACCAAAATGGAGCTCTTTGGCATCAACTCAACTCGCCGTGTTTGGAGGAGGAGGAATGCTGCCTATGACCCCAAGAACACCATCCCCACCGTCAAACATGGAGGTGGAAACATTACGCTTTGGGGGTGTTTTTCTGCTAAAGGACAGGACAACTTCACCGCATCAAAGGGACGATGGACGGGGCCATGTACCGTCAAATCTTGGGTGAGAACCTCCTTCCCTCAGCCAGGGCATTGAAAATGGGTCGTGGATGGGTATTCCAGCATGACAATGACCCAAAACACACGGTCAAGGCAACAAAGGAGTGGCTCAAGAAGAAGCACATTAAGGTCCTGGAGTGGCCTAGCCAGTCTCTAGATATTAATCCCATAGAAAATCTGTGGCGGGAGCTGAAGGTTCGAGTTGCCAAACGTCAGCCTCGAAACCTTAATGACTTGGAGAAGATCTGCAAAGAGGAGTGGGACAAAATCCCTCCTGAGATGTGTGCAAACCTGGTGGCCAACTACAAGAAATGTCTGACCTCTGTGATTGCCAACAAGGGTTTTGCCACCAAGTACTAAGTCATGTTTTGCAGAGGGGTCAAATACTTATTTCCCTCATTAAAATGCAAATCAATTTATAACATTTTTGACATGCGTTTTTCTGGATTTTTTTGTTGTTATTCTGTCTCTCACTGTTCAAATAAACCTACCATTCAAATTATAGACTGATCATTTCTTTGTCAGTGGGAAAACGTACAAAATCAGCAGGGGATCAATACTTTTTTTCCCTCACTGTACATACAGTCAGGTCCATAATGATTGGTTTAACCCTATACATACAGTCAGGTCGGATTATCTTGGCAAAGGAGAAATGCTCACTAACAGGGATGTAAACAAATTTGGGCAAAACATTTTAGAGAAATACGCTTTTTGTGCGTATTTAACATTTCTGATATTTTTTTTCCAGCTCATGAAACATGGGACTTTACATGTTGTGTTGATATTTCTGTTCAGTATATAGTAACTGCCTTAATTTTGCTGGACCCCAATAAGGGTAGCTGCTGCCTTGGCAGGAACTAATGGGGATCCATAATAAACCCCAGGAAGAGTAGCTGCTGCCTTGACAGGAACTAATGGGGATCCATAATAAACCCCAGGAAGAGTAGCTGCTGCCTTGGCAGGGAACTAATGGGGATCCATAATAAACCCCAGGAAGAGTAGCTGCTGCCTTGGCAGGAACTAATGGGGATCCATAATAAACCCCAGGAAGAGTAGCTGCTGCCTTGGCAGGAACTAATGGGGATCCATAATAAACCCCAGGAAGAGTAGCTGCTGCCTTGGCAGGAACTAATGGGGATCCTTAATAAATACAAATACAGAATCTTTCCAGATCCTTGATATCCTTCGTCTGCGTTTATGGACTGCCCTTTTCAATTAAACTACAGGTTTCAATGGGGTTCAAGTCCGAAGAATGTGATGGCCATAGCAAAATGTTGATTTTGTGGTCAATTAACCATTTGTTTGTGGATTTTGATGTGCGCTTGGGGTTATTGTCTTGCTGGAAGATCCACTTGAGGCCAATTTCAGCCTCCTGGGCAACCAGGTTTTGGGCTAAAATGTCCTGGTACTTGGTAAAGTCCATGATGCCGTTGACCTTAACGAGGAAGCAAAATAGCCCCATAACATCAAAGATCCAACACCGTCTTTTACAGTGCGTATGAGGTTCTTTGTTTGACCAAAAGTATTTTCACAGCCAAGTCCTCTAAAGTACATAAATTAGATTTCTCTGGAAACAGGCTGGAGCCAACAGGCTGACAGGAAGATGCATTCACCGTGGTGACTCACACACACACACACCCACACACACACACACACACACACACCCATACACACACACACACACACACCCATACACCGTGGTGCCTCACACACACACACACGTTGTTAACACACATACACACCCAGAATCACACACACACGTACGCACACACGCACACGCACGCGCACACACACTATTATATCACTGAGGCTGAGTCAGTTTCTCTAGGGATCCTGGGTAATTCAAACCAGACTTGAACACTCGCAGCTGATTGGTTGACAAGCACCAGGGGACACTGTGGTTACATTTGTCTACATAAAGACCCCACAGAACACAGCTAATAATACAGATATACACTGAGTGTACAAAACATTAGGAACACCTTCCAAATATCCAGTTGCACCCGCCTTTTGCCCTTAGAACAGCCTCAATTCGTCGAGTCATGGACTCTACAAGGTGTCGAATTGAAAGCGTTCCACAGGGATGCTGGCCCCACGTCGACTCCAATGCTTCCCACAGCGTTCCACAGGGATGCTGGCCCCCACGTCGACTCCAATGCTTCCCACAGCGTTCCACAGGGATGCTGGCCCCACGTCGACTCCAATGCTTCCCACAGGTGGCTGGTTGCACCTTAATTGGGGAAGACGGGCTCATAGCAATGGCTGGAACGGAATGAATGGAATGGTATCCAACACATCAAACACTTGGTTTCCATGGTTTCCATGGTTTCCATGTGTTTGATGCCATTCCATTGACTCCATTCCAGCCCTTGTTATGAGCTGTCCTCCCCTCAGCACCCCCTGTGGTGTGTAGTTGGCTGGATTTGCTTTCATGTCGGCGGCCATACACCATTCGTGTCAATGTACGACGAGTTGTGCTTTATTTTATGGGTCTTTGGGCACCAGTGTTGTACTGGACTGTCAGTCGACTAACTGCAGCCCGTCTGCTGCTCTGGACAATTAGTGTCAGAATCCTTTGTCCTCTTTCATCAATGACCTGTTTTCTACCGCTGGCCTGCTGTTGGCTGGATGTCCTTTGGGTGGTGGACCGTTCTTGATGCACACACGGGAAAAACTGTTGAGCGTGAAAAACCCAGCAGCGTTGCAGTTCTTGACACACTCAAACCGGTGCGCCTGGCACCTACTACCATACCCTGTTCAAAGGCACTTAAATATTTTGCCTTGCCCATTCACCCTCTGAATGGCACAACATACACAATCCATGTCTCTATGTCATGGACAGAGCAGGTGTTAATAACGTTTTGTCCACTCAGTGTACAGTATCCAAACTCAGCATGTGATCCGGATCCAGAACTGTATTATCTTTAGGAACTCAGTCGGGCCTCGACCCCTGGCATCATATAAACACACATAAGTAACCGAAAGGTCGCTGGTTCTAATCCCCGAGCTCGACTAGGTGAAAAATCTGTCGATGTGCCCTTGAGCAAGGCACTTAACCCTAATTGCTCATGTAAGTCGCTCTGGATAAGAGCGTCTGCTAAATTACAAAAATGTATAATGTAAATAAGATATGGCAAATGTGTAGAATTGCAGGAAATTAGCTTTAAAATGGCTAAATGTTCTCTTTCACCAAAAAGAGGGGTGTCAACAGTTTGAACAGTTTGGGGTCGCGAGGTGGGGCTTTGTTACTGCGCCGATAAAGAACAACATCCATCCGGACCTTTGCCACTTAGGAAATGTATGTGACAGGACCTTCCCAAATAGTACTTGAATACCCCTGTAATACAGAACAGAATACAACTATCCATTTGAGTTAGAAACAGACATTTGTCTCCTGTCTCTGAAGAAACTGATAGAATTCTGTCAGTTGTAGAATTAAGCATCTGTGGTTTACCTGCATTCAAACTTGAGACAGGTTAGGGTCCAATATTTCCCAGCTGTGTCCCTGACCTTGAGAGTTGATGTCTTACACTTGAAGTCGTTTCAATAGGTTTATTGTGAGGCTACAGTCTCTCTCTGCTGTCACGTTTTACAAGTGCCTTTTGGGCATAAACAACGCCCTTGTCATTTATAGGGAAACAATGGAGACATGATCATTACTCACTGTTTTATTTATTAGAGACTAAGACTTCCCCTCAGGTGTTATTAAAGGATGTATCTCATCCAATCTTGTGTTACTGCACTCTAACGCACACTTCCTGTTCACCCTAGGGGACTGGCCCCCTACTGTTCACCCTAGGGGACTGGCCCCCCTCACTGTTCACCCTAGGGGACTGGCCCCCCTCACTGTTCACCCCTAGGGGACTGGCCCCCTCACTAGGGGACTGGCCCCCTCACTGTTCACCCTAGGGACTGGCCCCCTCACTGTTCACCCCTAGGGGACTGGCCACCCCTCACTGTTCACCCTAGGGGACTGGCCCCCCTCACTGTTCACCCCTAGGGGACTGGCCCCCCCTCACTGTTCACCCCTAGGGGACTGGCCCCCCCTCACTGTTCACCCTAGGGGACTGGCCCCCCTCACTGTTCACCCCTAGGGGACTGGCCCCCCTCACTGTTCACCCTAGGGACTGGCCCCCTCACTGTTCACCCCTAGGGGGACTGGCCCCCCCTCACTGTTCACCCTAGGGGACTGGCCCCCCCTCACTAGGGGACTGGCCCCCCCTCACTAGGGGACTGGCCCCCCCTCAGAGCCTGGTTCCTCTCTAGGTTTCTTCCTAGGTTTCTGCCTTTCTAGGGAGTTTTTCCCCTCAGAGCCTGGTTCCTCTCTAGGTTTCTTCCCTAGGTTCCTGCCTTTCTAGGAGTTTTCCCCTCAGAGCCTGGTTCCTCTCTAGGTTTCTTCCTAGGTTTCTGCCTTTCTAGGGGAGTTTTTCCTAGCCACCGTGCTTCTACATCTGCATTGCTGCTGTTTGGGGTTTTTAGGCTGGGTTTCTGTACAGCACTTTGTGACATCTGTATGTAAAAAAAGGGTTTTATAAATCAAATGTGATTGATTGATTGATTGAATGATGCCTCCTGTGCTTGATCAGGACAGAGACACTGTGTGATCCCCTGTTCCCTATACAGTGCATTACTTCTATCAACAGACTGCATGCCCTCTTTCACTACGCAAAACAGGTTTGGCAGAGTAGCAGAAAACAGAACCGGTTGATTACAGAACAACATTGAGTTTCTGTCTCTTTTCAAAGACAGACCTCATCCAAACGGAGAAGAGAGGAGGGGAGGATGTTTTATTGTGAGTACTGGTCTTCAGCAGGCTGCATTTTGAAGGATGAATGGTGTTCCTGGGCTCAGCAGCGTGGGTGTGGTGTGCATGTGTGTGTGCGTCTGTGTGTGTGTCTGTTCAGAGCCTGTATGAGATAATACGGATTAGCAGGAACTGTTCCCACATGCTATTAGTTTATCCGCTGGCTGGAGGGGAGGGGAGGATGGAGGGGAGGAGGAGGGGAGGATGGAGGGAGGAGGAGGGAGGATGGAGGGGGAGGAGGGGAGGATGGAGGGAGGAGAGGGGAGGATGAGGGAGGAGGAGGAGGACGGAGGGGAGGAGGAGGGGAGGAGGGAGGGGAGGACAGAGGGGAGGACGGAGGGGAGGACGGAGGGGAGGACGGAGGGGAGGGAGCTTTTTTGGCTCTGGGCTCTGGCACAGTGAAAGAACACAGAGCTAACTGAAACCAAGACACAGAGTGACACAGAAACAACACCAGGAAGGAATGTTTTAAAACCCCACGTGGCCAATAGCCAGCCAGCACCCAGAGAAGAAGAAAGAAGGAACAAGGAGAGGAAGAAACAGACCAATACATACTGAGAGGACCTCCAGAAGAGAGAGAGAGGGGGAGAGGGAGAGAGGGGGAGGGAGAGAGAGAGAGGGAGAGAGAGAGGGAGGGAGAGAGAGAGAGAGAGAGAGAGAGAGAGAGAGAGAGAGAGAGAGAGAGAGAGAGAGAGAGAGAGAGAGAGAGAGAGAGAGGAGAGAGAGAGAGAGAGAGAGAGGGAGAGAGAGAGAGAGAGAGAGAGAGAGAGGAAGGAGGGAGATAGAGAGAGGCAGGGATCTGTATTACTTCAGACAGAATACAATATATTCACACTGAATCCATTAAAACCAGACAAAAAAATCACATTTTATTTTTGTGTGTAATATATCACGAAATGGATAGATGAAAGCTTAATTTGCCATTCGTGTCACTTCAAAGTGATAAACATGATTTTTTTTTTTAGGAGTTTTAAGTACTGAAGCTTTGTTTACAAAGTGCAGGTCAGATTCTCCAGGTTGTTATGAGGCCTATGTTATTGATAATTCCTATCTGTTGCTCTGATCTATCCCTGACTACAGCAACACATCAACAATACAAATGGGCACATCTACACTATATACAAAAGTATGTGGACACCCCTTCAAACTAGTGATGTACAGAAGTTCTATCAATACGTTGCCTGCATTACTCGCACTGCAAAAAACACTCTATCATTGTTACTCCCCCTTCCGGGATGGCCACAAGTCCCTCCCCCACCCTCCCTTCGGCAAATCAGATCACGACTCCATTTTGTTCCTCCCTTCCTATAGGCAGAAACTCAAACAGGAAGTACCCTTGCTAAGGTCTATTCAACACTGGTCTGACCAATCGGAATCAATGCTTCAATATTGTTTTGATCACGCTGACTGGGATATGTTCCTGGTAGCCTCTGAGAATAACATTGACGTATACACGGACACGGTGACTGAGTTCATCAGGAAGTGTATCGGGGATGTTGTTCCCACTGTGACTATTAAAACCTATTCAAACCAGAAACCGTGGATAGATGGCAGCATTCGGCAAAACTGAAAGCGCGAACCACCACATTTAACCATGGCAAGGTGACTGGGAATATGGTTGAATACAAACAGTGTAGTTATTCCCTCCTTAAGGCAATCAAACAGGCAAAACATCAGTACAGATACAAAGTGGAGTTGCAATTCAACGGCTCAGACACGAGACGTATGTGGCAGGGTCTACAGACAATCACGGACTACAAAGGAAAAACCAGCCACGTCGCCGACACCCGACGTCTTGCTCCCGGACAAGCTAAACACCTTCTTCGCCGCTTTGAGGATAACACAGTGCCACCGAAACGGGCCGCTCCCGAGGACTGTGAGCTCTCGTTCTCTGTGGCGGACATGAATAAGACATTTAAGCGTGTTAACCCTCGCAAGGCTGCCGGCCCAGACGGCATCCCTAGCCGCGTCCTCAGAGCATGCGCAGACCAGCTGACTGGAGTGTTTACGGACATATTCAATCTCTCCCTATCCCAGTCTGCTGTCCCCACATGCTTCAAGATGGCCACCATTGTTCCTGTACCCAAGAAAGCAAAGGTAACTGAACTAAATCACTATCGCCCCGTAGCACTCACTTCTGTCATCATGAAGTGCTTTGAGAGGCTAGTTAAGGATCATATCACCTCTAACTTACCTGTCACCCACTTCAATTTGCTTACCGCCCCAATAGATCCACAGACGATGCAATCGCCATGACACTGCACACTGCCCTATCCCATCTGGACAAGAGGAATACCTATGTAAGAATGCTGTTCATTGACTATAGCTCAGCATTCAACACCATAGTACCCTCCAAGCTCATCATTAAGCTCGAGGCCCTGGGTCTGAACCCCGCCCTGTGCAAATGGGTCCTGGACTTCCTGACGGGCCGCCCCCAGGTGGTGAAGGTAGGAAACAACACCTCCACTTCACTGATCCTCAACACAGGGGCCCCACAAGGGTGCATGCTCAGCCCCCTCCTGTACTCCCTGTTCACCCATGACTGTGTGGCCAAGCACACCTCCAACTCAATCATCAAGTTCGCAGACGACACAACAGTGGTAGGACTGATTACCAACAATGACGAGACCGCCTACAGGGAGGAGGTGAGGGCTCTGGGAGTGTGGTGCCAGGAAAATAACCTCTCACTCAACGTCAACAAAACGAAAGAGCTGATCGTGGACTTCAGGAAACAGCAGAGGGAGCACGCCCCTATCCACATCGACGGGATCGCAGTGGAGAAGGTGGAAAGCTTCAAGTTCAGTGACTTTCAACGGGGCACCGTCATAGGATGCCACCTTTCCAACAAGTCAGTTCGTCAAATTTCTGCCCTGCTAGAGCTGCCCCCGGTCAACTGTAAGTGCTGTTATTGTGAAGTGGAAACGTCTAGGAGCAACAACGGCTCAGCCGTGAAGTGGTAGGCCACACAAGCTCACAGAACGGGACGGCCGAGTGCTGAAGCGCGTGTAAAGCTCGCCGCCATTGGACACTGGACTAGTGGAAACGCGTTCTCTGGAGTGATGAATCACGCTTCACCATCTTGCAGTCCGACAGACGAATCTGGGTTTGGCGGATGCCAGGAGAACGCTACCTGCCTGAATGCATAGTGCCAACTGTAAAGTTTGGTGGAGGAGGAATAATGGTCTGGGGCTGTTTTTCATGGTTCGGGCTAGAACCCTTAGTTCCAGTGGAGGGAAATATTGACACTACAGCATTCTAGATGATTCTGTGCTTCCAACTTTGTGGCAACAGTTTGGGGAAAGCCCTTTCCTGTTTCAGTATGACAATGCCCCCGTGCACAAAGTGAGGTCCATACAGAAATGGTATGTTGTGATCGGTGTGGAAGAACTTGACTGGCCTGCTCAGTGCCCTGACCTCAACCCCATCAAACACCTTTGGGATGAATTCAAACGCCGACTGCGAGCCAGGCCTAATCGCCCAACATCAGTGCCCGACCTCAGTAATGCTCTTGTGGCTGAATGGAAGCAAGTCCCAGCAGCAATGTTCCAACATCTAGTGGAAAGCCTTCCCAGAAGAGTGGGAGGCTGTTATAGCAGCAAAGGGGACCAACTCCATATTAATGCCCATGATTTTGGAATGAGATGTTGGACGAGCAGGTGTCCACATACTTTTGGGCATGTAGCGTATATTTCCACACTATGAGGTTGGAATAATACTGTGAAAATAATCCTTAGTGTAATAGCTGTTTGAAAAGACCGCCTGAAATTTCATCCTTTTTTTTGTGGGATGGAGTTTTTGCCTGCCTGGTGACATCACCAGGCGTTAAATGAGGTAATAGACCAATAAGAAAGAGAGTTCCAAACCTCTCTGCCAATGACAGCTAGTTTTTCAGTTTTCCCCTCCCCACTCAGGCCACTCCCAGACAAGTCCTTGCAAAATTCTTGCTTTGAGAAATTGCTCTTTTGCTAAGAAGCTGTTGTAGTGTTTCTCCCTCTTATTATAAACCAGACTCATTATAAATGACAGTTGAGTGATACAGATTAAAAGTGTAATTTAGCTGAGAAATCCTTGTGATAACGGTTCCTGTATTGGCTCCTGGCTGTCAGTCGGTTTATGTATTGGCTCCTGGCTGTCAGTCGGTTTATGTATTGGCTCCTGGCTGTCAGTCGGTTTATGTATTGGCTCCTGGCTGTCAGTCGGTTTATGTATTGGCTCCTGGCTGTCAGTCGGTTTATGTATTGGCTCCTGGCTGTCAGTCGGTTCCTGTATTGGCTCCTGGCTGTCAGTCGGTTCATGTATTGGCTCCTGGCTGTCAGTCGGTTCATGTATTGGCTCCTGGCTGTCAGTCGGTTCATGTATTGGCTCCTGGCTGTCAGTCTGTCTGTCCGTCTGTGTGACCAGCTGATGATGCGCAGCAGAAAAGATTTTGAAAACACGTTTCTTGAGTTTGCTGTTGCTAGCATGAGTTTTCTGAATGAAACTGGAATTACATGGCGATTTTAATTTAGCAAGGGATTGGGAATATTTCCCACTCGCTAAGACTCCTCACTCGTTACTAGTGCTAGTGTCCACATGCTGCCGAGCCAATGAAGGATAATCATGAAAGCCAGCTACTGGTAAGTGAAGCTACACTGAACAAAAATATAAACGCAACATGCAACAATTTCAAAAGATTTTGAGTTACAGTTCATATAAGGAAATCAGTCAATTAAAACAAATTAATTAGGTCCTAATCTATGGATTTCACATGACTGGGCAGGGGCGCAGCCATGGGTGGGCCTGGGAGGGCATAGGTCCACCTACTTGGGAGCCAGACCGACCACTGGGGAGCCAGGCCCAGCCAATCAGAAGGAATTTTTCACCCACAAAAGGGCTTTATTATAGACAGAAATACTCCTCCTCATTTTAGAGTGGCTTTTTATTGTCCCCAGCACAAGGTGCACCTGTGTAATGATCATGCTGTTTAATCTGTTTCTTGATATGCCACACCTGTCAGGTGGATGGATTATCTTGACAAAGGATAAAATGCTCACTAACAGGGATGTAAACTAATTTGTGCTCAACATTTGAGAGAAATAAGCTTTTTTGTGCGTATGGAACATTTCTGGGATCTTTTATTTCAGCTCATGAAACATGGGACCAGCACTTTAAATGTTGCGTTTTATATTTGTGTTCAGTGTAGTTAGCTAAGCTAGCAAGTTATCTAATTTAGCTGGCTAGCAGAGAGCGGATAGATCAACACAGACATTGCTAAATGTGCATACTGGTGGTGGACTTTCTATACAACCAAATAAAACGTTAATGCACTTACTTGGAAACTTTGCTGGAGTTGTTAAAAAGTCAAATAGGGGGTGCTTACATTTGTCCTGTTTCACATGTCCAAGTGCATAGCCTACAGTGTGTGGGAAATGGAAATGTGTTGTTCTATATATCTCAGCTGTTAGCTAGCTGTGGGATGTTTTCCTCTTGTATGTTTACATTTACATTTTAGTCATTAGCAGACGCTCTTATCCAGAGCGACTTACATTATTGAGTGCATACATTATTATTTTTTTATTTTTTTCCATACTGGCCCCCCTGGGAATCAAACCCACAACCCTGGCGTTGCAAACCCCGCTATTCCCTCCCTTACCCTGGACGACGCTGTGCCACTGTGCGCCACCCCCATGGGTCTCGCGGTCACGGCCGGCTACGACAGAGCCTGGATTCCAACCAGGATCTCTAGTGTTACAGCTAGCACTGCGATGCAGTGCCTTAGACCACTGCGCCACTCGGGAGACAGTACAGTATGAAGACATGTTGAGTTTACTATCCTTTTGATGGCAAATGTATTTGATCATTTAACCCTATAGGCTATTGCTGAGGGTCAACCTTTCCAGACAGCGTTTGCAGTACAGAAGATAAAGCAGATAACAGCTCTATGTACTGCAGTATTTGTTGTCTATGAAATTACAATTTACATTCTACTGCTGTAAGTGTCATTGCTGACTCGACTTGTAAATTGTTATTTTTTATAATACAGTAGCATATGCTTGTTATAATACTAGTGAGTTAGCTATCTAATTTAGAGAATGCAGCTCTCTGACACTGGTCAGAAGGAGCTGGCCCAGCACTGCGGCCGCTTGAGAACTCTCTGGTAGAGCACGTTATCAAAGACAGTACAGTATGAAGACAGGCTAAAACTGACAGTACAGTATGAAGACAGGCTAAAACGGACAGTACAGTATGAAGACAGGCTAAAACTGACAGTACAGTATGAAGACAGGCTAAAACTGACAGTACAGTATGAAGACAGGCTAAAACTGACAGTACAGTATGAAGACAGGTTAAAACTGACAGTACAGTATGAAGACAGGCTAAAACTGACAGTACAGTATGAAGACAGGCTAAAACTGACAGTACAGTATGAAGACAGGCTAAAACTGACAGTACAGTATGAAGACAGGCTAAAACTGACAGTACAGTATGAAGACAGGTTAAAACTGACAGTACAGTATGAAGACAGGCTAAAACTGACAGTACAGTATGAAGACAGGCTAAAACTGACAGTACAGTATGAAGACAGGTTAAAACTGACAGTACAGTATGAAGACAGGTTAAAACTGACAGTACAGTATGAAGACAGGCTAAAACGGACAGTACAGTATGAAGACAGGTTAAAACTGACAGTACAGTAGGAAGACAGGCTAAAACTGACAGTACAGTATGATGACAGGTTAAAACTGACAGTACAGTATGAAGACAGGCTAAAACTGACAGTACAGTATGAAGACAGGTTAAAACTGACAGTACAGTATGAAGACAGGCTAAAACTGACAGTACAGTATGAAGACAGGCTAAAACTGACAGTACAGTATGAAGACAGGCTAAAACTGACAGTAGAAATCCCTGATCACATTTGTAGGCGATGACATGGTGACTTTGGCTAGCTAATCTCATGCATAGAAACACGTCAACAGGTCTAAAGGTCGTATCATGCCCGAACTGCGAATGTGCAGGCCTCAAATCAAATGCACTCCTTCAATATAAAAGTTGCTTTTTGACGTAAATGAAAACGTGTCAGTTTGTCACTTTCACGAGGTTGGAATCATAACATGTTCAACTACTTAAGACATCGGCTCGATTCTAGGTTGTGCCTTTACATTTTGAGAAAATTAACAACTAAGGAAGAATTGTTCACTTCTCTAACCCCAAATCCCGGCCTGGTCTGCTTGGTCAGTTTCACAGGCGTTCCGTGAGTCTCGTGATGTTGTGCCTCTGGGTTTAGAAACTCTGTGACGTCATGACATCTCAACCTTGGATTTTTCTACAATATGTAAACTGTCACCCCGACCCCAAAAAAATAATAAGTCATAACGTGAACAAAAAGACAAGTGACACTTCACTGGGTCTGGGCCTGATGACAGGACAAGCTGTGTTGGATTTAGTGTGATTGTTCAGATTGTTGTGAGAGCTCAGCTTACATATGTCTGTGGTCTCTGTGCGATGACAAACATTCAGACCACAGCGTTCTTCACATTACTACATACCAAACCGTGAAAAGGCCCTCGGAGAAGCTAGTATGAACAACACCATGTGGAGAGCTTGGAGAGAGAATTTACAGAAGGGAATATTGAACAATGTCAGAATTTCCTCTACTTCTCCCGTAGTGTTTTAGACTACTGTCATTTCTTTGGGAAAAAGTACTTTTCTAAATTTAGCAGGTTACTGTAGCTAACTCCAGAGAGCATGGCCCAGAGTATCCCCATCTCTAACATAATGTCTAGTCCATCCACCATAGGAGTATCCCATCTCTAACATAATGTCTAGTCCATCCACCATAGGAGTATCTCCATCTCTAACTTAACGTCTAGTCCATCCACCACAGGAGTATCTCCATCTCTAACTTAACGTCTAGTCCATCCACCATAGGAGTATCCCCATCTCTAACTTAACGTCTAGTCCATCCACAACAGTTGAAATTCAAATTTCACAAGTCATTTGAGCATCAGTGTGCGTGCATTATGTGTGTGTGCGCGCGAGTGCATGCGTGATGTGTGTGTGTCATGATGTGTGTGTATGTGTGTATTGGGGGATCTGTCTGTAAAGGTTAGGCCTCCAGAGGCTCTGAAATACGACCTGTTGAAAGAAACCTCTTTTGGCAGGGTCTCCTCCACTCTGTTCCCTCTCCTCTGCTCAACTCCCTCTCTCCATCTCTCTAATCGTGTTTTTGGACAGTCTTATCAGAGCAGCACCACTGCCGAGAGCAGAAGATCATCAGGGAAACCTTTTCTGGCTCTTCTCTTCGTTCTCTGGCTCTCCTCCTGTCTTTCTCTACGAGAGAGAGGAATGGTTTCCCGTTCTGTTCTGGCGTCTCGGGGCCCAATGGTAGCAATGAAATTAAGACGTCCCATTAAGTGATTTCCATGGTTGTCAGTGAAGTCGAGTTAGGACGCTCACTAGCTCGTTGATTCAGGGGAAGACTTGTCCCTGACAGAAAGGGAGGTGTAGGAAGTTCTCCCCTGACAGCAAAGCCAAGGCCCAGGTCACCAGGACACAGGAGAGAGGTGTGGATATAGATGAGGTGATTAGTCTCCTAGGACCAGGTCACCAGGACACAGGAGAGAGGTGTGGATATAGATGAGGTGATTAGTCTCCTAGGACCAGGTCACCAGGACACAGGAGAGAGGTGTGGATATAGATGAGGTGATTAGTCTCCTAGGACCAGGTCACCAGGACACAGGAGAGAGGTGTGGATATAGATGAGGTGATTAGTCTCCTAGGACCAGGTCACCAGGACACAGGAGAGAGGTGTGGATATAGATGAGGGTGATTAGTCTCCTAGGACCAGGTCACCAGGACACAGGAGAGAGGTGTGGATATAGATGAGGTGATTAGTATCTTAGGACCAGGTCACCAGGACACAGAGAGAGGTGTGGATATAGATGAGGTGATTAGTCTCCTAGGACCAGGTCACCAGGACACAGGAGAGAGGTGTGGATATAGATGAGCTGATTAGTCTCTCCTAGGACCAGGTCACCAGGACACAGGAGAGAGGTGTGGATATAGATGAGGGTGATTAGTCTCCTAGGACCAGGTCACCAGGACACAGGAGAGAGGTGTGGATATAGATGAGGTGATTAGTCTCCTAGGACCAGGTCACCAGGACACAGGAGAGAGGTGTGGATATAGATGAGGTGATTAGTCTCCTAGGACCAGGTCACCAGGACACAGGAGAGAGGTGTGGATATAGATGAGGTGATTAGTCTCCTAGGACCAGGTCACCAGGACAC
The DNA here is from genome assembly GCF_020615455.1 of Coregonus clupeaformis. Taxonomy (NCBI): domain Eukaryota; kingdom Metazoa; phylum Chordata; class Actinopteri; order Salmoniformes; family Salmonidae; genus Coregonus; species Coregonus clupeaformis. The sequence continues at coordinate 107,358 of NW_025533799.1, read as the reverse complement.
AGGAGAGAGGTGTGGATATAGATGAGGTGATTAGTCTCCTAGGACCAGGTCACCAGGACACAGGAGAGAGGTGTGGATATAGATGAGGTGATTAGTCTCCTAGGACCAGGTCACCAGGACACAGGAGAGAGGTGTGGATATAGATGAGGTGATTAGTCTCCTAGGACCAGGTCACCAGGGACACAGGAGAGAGGTGTGGATATAGATGAGCTGATTAGTCTCCTAGGACCAGGTCACCAGGACACAGGAGAGAGGGTGTGGATATAGATGAGGTGATTAGTCTCCTAGGACCAGGTCACCAGGACACAGGAGAGAGGTGTGGATATAGATGAGGTGATTAGTCTCCTAGGACCAGGTCACCAGGACACAGGAGAGAGGTGTGGATATAGATGAGGTGATTAGTCTCCTAGGACCAGGTCACCAGGACACAGGAGAGAGGTGTGGATATAGATGAGGTGATTAGTCTCCTAGGACCAGGTCACCAGGACACAGGAGAGAGGTGTGGATATAGATGAGCTGATTAGTCTCCTAGGACCAGGTCACCAGGACACAGGAGAGAGGTGTGGATATAGATGAGGTGATTAGTCTCCCTAGAGACCAGGTCACCAGGACACAGGAGAGAGGTGTGGATATAGATGAGGTGATTAGTCTCCCTAGGACCAGGTCACCAGGACACAGGAGAGAGGTGTGGATATAGATGAGGTGATTAGTCTCCTAGGACCAGGTCACCAGGACACAGGAGAGAGGTGTGGATATAGATGAGGTGATTAGTCTCTTACTATTCTCACTATTATATAAAGGCTTACTAAATAAAAGCTCCAGCAACACTGAGAGAGAGAGAGAGAGAGAGAGAGAGAGAGAGAGAGAGAGAGAGAGAGACAGAGAGAGAGAGAGAGAGAGGAGAGAGAGAGGGGGGGAGAGGAGAGTGATCAATCTCACCTCTCCAGACAGGACCAGGAACTGAATCAGAGTTAACATTGAGAGTCTTTGTCTGTGTCCCAAATAGGGTGTTATTTGGAAGGCAACCTTTGTGGGAAGCGCTTCAGAAGCACCTTAAGGCTCATTAAACAATGCTCAATGAAATGATAATTGATTTGGTTTTATGTGTACAGTAGATAGATGTAGTTACAGTAGATAGATGTAGTTACAGTACAGTAGATAGATGTAGTTACAGTAGATAGATGTAGTTACAGTAGATAGATGTAGTTACAGTAGATATATGTAGTTACAGTAGATAGATGTAGTTACAGTAGATAGATGTAGTTACAGTACAGTAGATAGATGTAGTTACAGTAGATAGATGTAGTTACAGTAGATAGATGTAGTTACAGTACAGTAGATAGATGTAGTTACAGTAGATAGATGTAGTTACAGTAGATAGATGTAGTTACAGTACAGTAGATAGATGTAGTTACAGTAGATAGATGTAGTTACAGTAGATAGATGTAGTTACAGTAGATAGATGTAGTTACAGTAGATAGATGTAGTTACAGTGCAGTAGATAGATGTAGTTACAGTAGATAGATGTAGTTACAGTAGATAGATGTAGTTACAGTGCAGTAGATAGATGTAGTTACAGTAGATAGATGTAGTTACAGTAGATAGATGTAGTTACAGTACAGTAGATAGATGTAGTTACAGTACATAGATAGATGTAGTTACAGTAGATAGATGTAGTTACAGTGCAGTAGATAGATGTAGTTACAGTACGATAGATGTAGTTACAGTAGATATATGTAGTTACAGTACAGTAGATAGTGTAGTTACAGTAGATAGATGTAGTTACAGTAGATAGTATGTAGTTACAGTGCAGTAGATAGATGTAGTTACAGTACATAGATAGATGTAGTTACAGTAGATAGATGTAGTTACAGTACAGTAGATAGATGTAGTTACAGTACAGTAGATAGATGTAGTTACAGTAGATAATGTATTGTACAGTAGATAGATGTAGTTACAGTAGATAGATGTAGTTCTACAGTAGATATATGTAGTTACAGTATCAGTAGATAGATGTAGTTACAGTAGATAGATGTAGTTACAGTAGATAGATGTAGTTACAGTAGATAGATGTAGTTACAGTAGATAAATGTAGTTACAGTACAGTAGATAGATGTAGTTACAGTAGATAGATGTAGTTACAGTAGATAGATGTAGTTACAGTACAGTAGATAGATGTATTACGTACAGTAGATAGATGTAGTTACAGTAGATAGATGTAGTTACAGTGATAGATGTAGTTACAGTAGATAGATGTAGTTACAGTAGATAGATGTAGTTACAGTAGATAGATGTAGTTACAGTAGATAGATGTAGTTACAGTACAGTAGATAGATGTAGTTACGTAGATAGATGTAGTTACAGTCAGTAGATAGATGTAGTTACAGTAGATAGATGTAGTTACAGTACAGTAGATAGATGTAGTTACAGTAGATAGATGTAGTTACAGTAAAGAGATAGATGTAGTTACAGTACAGTAGATAGATGTAGTTACAGTAGATAGATGTAGTTACAGTACTAGATAGATGTAGTTACAGTAGATAGATGTAGTTACAGTGATAGATGTAGTTACAGTAGATAGATGTAGTTACAGTAGATAGATGTAGTTACAGTGCAGTAGATAATGTAGTTACAGTAGATGAATGTAGTTACAGTACAGTAGATAGATGTAGTTACAGTAGATAGATGTAGTTACAGTAGATAGATGTAGTTCGTACAGTAGATAGATGTAGTTACAGTAGATAGATGTAGTTACAGTAGATAGATGTAGTTACAGTAGATAGATGTAGTTACAGTAGATAGATGTAGTTACAGTAGATAGATGTAGTTACAGTAGATAGATGTAGTTATCAGTAGATATATGTAGTTACAGTAGATAGATGTAGTTTCAGTAGATAGATGTAGTTACAGTAACAGTAGATAGATGTAGTTACAGTACAGTAGATAGATGTAGTTACAGTAGATGATGTAGTTACAGTAGATAGATGTAGTTACAGTAGATAGATGTAGTTACAGTATATGTGTTACAGTACAGTAGTAGATGTAGTTCAGTAGATAGATGTAGTTACAGTAGATAGATGTAGTTACAGTACAGTAGATAGATGTAGTTACAGTAGATAGATGTAGTTACAGTAGATAGATGTAGTTACAGTACGTAGATATATGTAGTTACAGTACAGTAGATAGATGTAGTTACAGTAGATAGATGTAGTTACAGTAGATATATGTAGTTACAGTACAGTAGATATATGTAGTTACAGTACAGTAGATAGATGTAGTTACAGTAGATAGATGTAGTTACAGTAGATAGATGTAGTTACAGTACAGTAGATAGATGTAGTTACAGTATATAGATGTAGTTACGTAGATAGATGTAGTTACAGTACAGTAGATAGATGTGTTCTACAGTAGATATATGTAGTTACGTACAGTAGATAGATGTAGTTACAGTAGATAGATGTAGTTACAGTAGATAGATGTAGTTACAGTACAGTAGATAGGAATGTAGTTACAGTAGATAGATGTAGTTACAGTAGATAGATGTAGTTACAGTAATAATGTAGTTACAGTAATAGATGTAGTTACAGTAGATAGATGTAGTTACAGTAGATAGATATAGTTACAGTAGATAGATGTAGTTACGGTAGATAGATGTAGTTACAGTACAGTAGATAGATGTAGTTACAGTAGATAGATGTAGTTACAGTAGATAGATGTAGTTACAGTACAGTAGATGATGTAGTTACAGTTATAGATGTAGTTACAGTAGATAGATGTAGTTACAGTAGATAGATGTAGTTACAGTACAGTGAGATAGATGTAGTTACAGTAGATAGATGTAGTTACAGTAGATAGATGTAGTTACAGTACAGTAGATAGATGTAGTTACAGTAGATAGATGTAGTTACAGTACAGTAGATAGATGTAGTTACAGTAGATAGATGTAGTTACAGTAGATAGATGTAGTTACAGTACAGTAGATAGATGTAGTTACAGTACAGTAGATAGATGTAGTTACAGTAGATAGATGTAGTTACAGTAGATAGATGTAGTTACAGTAGATAGATGTAGTTACAGTAGATAGATGTAGTTACAGTAGATATATGTAGTTACAGTAGATAGATGTAGTTACAGTAGATAGATGTAGTTACAGTAGATAGATGTAGTTACAGTACAGTAGATAGATGTAGTTACAGTAGATAGATGTAGTTACAGTAGATATATGTAGTTACAGTACAGTAGATAGATGTAGTTACAGTACAGTAGATAGATGTAGTTACAGTAGATAGATGTAGTTACAGTAGATAGATGTAGTTACAGTAGATAGATGTAGTTACAGTAGATATATGTAGTTACAGTAGATATATGTAGTTACAGTAGATATATGTAGTTACAGTAGATAGATGTAGTTACAGTAGATAGATGTAGTTACAGTAGATAGATGTAGTTACAGTAGATAGATGTAGTTACAGTAGATATATGTAGTTACAGTACAGTAGATAGATGTAGTTACAGTATGATGTAGTTACAGTCAGTAGATAGATTAGTTACATAGATTATGTGTTACGTGATAGATTAGTTACAGTAGATATATGTAGTTACAGTAGATAGATGTATTACAGTAGATATATATAGTTACAGTAGATAGATGTAGTTACGTAGATAGATGTAGTTACAGTAGATAGATATAGTTACAGTAAGATAGATGTAGTTACAGTAGATATGATGTAGTTACAGTGATATATGTAGTTACAGTACAGTAGATGATGTAGTTACAGTAGATAGATGTAGTTACAGTACAGTAGATAGATGTAGTTACAGTAGATAGATGTAGTTACAGTAGATAGATGTAGTTACAGTACAGTAGATAGATGTAGTTACAGTATATAGATGTGTTACAGTAGATAGATGTAGTTACAGTAGATATATGTAGTTACAGTAGATAGATGTAGTTACAGTAGATAGATGTAGTTACAGTACAGTAGATAGATGTAGTTACAGTAGATAGATGTAGTTACAGTAGATAGATGTAGTTACAGTAGATAGATGTAGTTACAGTAGATAGATGTAGTTACAGTAGATAGATGTAGTTACAGTAGATAGATGTAGTTACAGTACAGTTGATAGATGTAGTTACAGTAGATAGATGTAGTTACAGTAGATAGATGTAGTTACAGTAGATAGATGTAGTTACAGTAGATATATGTAGTTACAGTACAGTAGATAGATGTAGTTACAGTAGATAGATGTAGTTACAGTAGATAGATGTAGTTACAGTGCAGTAGATAGATGTAGTTACAGTAGATAGATGTAGTTACAGTAGATAGATGTAGTTACAGTACAGTAGATAGATGTAGTTACAGTAGATAGATGTAGTTACAGTAGATAGATGTAGTTACAGTAGATAGATGTAGTTACAGTACAGTAGATAGATGTAGTTACAGTACAGTAGATATATGTAGTTACAGTACAGTAGATAGATGTAGTTACAGTAGATAGATGTAGTTACAGTAGATAGATGTAGTTACAGTAGATAGATGTAGTTACAGTACAGTAGATAGATGTAGTTACAGTACAGTAGATAGATGTAGTTACAGTAGATAGATGTAGTTACAGTAGATATATGTAGTTACAGTAGATAGATGTAGTTACAGTAGATAGATGTAGTTACAGTAGATAGATGTAGTTACAGTAGATAGATGTAGTTACAGTAGATAGATGTAGTTACAGTACAGTAGATAGATGTAGTTACAGTAGATATGATGTAGTTACAGTAGATAGATGTAGTTACAGTACAGTAGATAGATGTAGTTACAGTAGATAGATGTAGTTACAGTAGATAGATGTAGTTACAGTAGATATATGTAGTTACAGTAGATAGATGTAGTTACAGTAGATAGATGTAGTTACAGTAGATAGATGTAGTTACAGTACAGTAGATAGATGTAGTTACAGTACAGTAGATAGATGTAGTTACTATAGATGTTACAGTAGATAGATGTAGTTACAGTAGATAGATGTAGTTACAGTAGATAGATGTAGTTACAGTACAGTAGATAGATGTAGTTACAGTACAGTAGATAGATGTAGTTACAGTAGATAGATGTAGTTACAGTACAGTAGATAGATGTAGTTACAGTAGATAGATGTAGTTACAGTAGATAGATGTAGTTACAGTAGATAGATATAGTTACAGTAGATAGATGTAGTTTACAGTAGATAGATGTAGTTACAGTACAGTAGATAGATGTAGTTACAGTAGATAGATGTAGTTACAGTAGATAGATGTAGTTACAGTACAGTAGATAGATGTAGTTACAGTACAGTAGATAGATGTAGTTACAGTAGATAGATGTAGTTACAGTAGATAGATGTAATTACAGTACAGTAGATAGATGTAGTTACAGTATCAGTAGATAGATGTAGTTACAGTACAGTAGATAGATGTAGTTACAGTAGATAGATGTAGTTACAGTGCGGTAGATAGATGTAGTTACAGTAGATAGATGTAGTTACAGTAGATAGATGTAGTTACAGTAGATAGATGTAGTTACAGTAGATATATGTAGTTACAGTAGATAGATGTAGTTACAGTAGATAGATGTAGTTACAGTACAGTAGATAGATGTAGTTACAGTACAGTAGATAGATGTAGTTACAGTACAGTAGATAGATGTAGTTACAGTAGATAGATGTAGTTACAGTAGATAGATGTAGTTACAGTAGATAGATGTAGTTACAGTACAGTAGATAGATGTAGTTACAGTAGATAGATGTAGTTACAGTAGATAGATGTAGTTACAGTACAGTAGATAGATGTAGTTACAGTAGATAGATGTAGTTACAGTACAGTAGATAGATGTAGTTACAGTACAGTAGATAGATGTAGTTACAGTAGATAGATGTAGTTACAGTAGATAGATGTAGTTACAGTAGGTCAGATTGTAGTTACAGTACAGTAGATAGATGTAGTTGCAGTAGATAGATGTAGTTACAGTAGATATATGTAGTTACAGTACAGTAGATATGTAGTTACAGTACAGTAGATAGATGTAGTTACAGTAGATAGATGTAGTTACAGTAGATAGATGTAGTTACAGTACAGTAGATAGATGTAGTTACAGTATATAGATGTAGTTACAGTAGATAGATGTAGTTACAGTACAGTAGATAGATGTAGTTACAGTACAGTAGATAGATGTAGTTACAGTAGATAGATGTAAGTTACAGTAGATAGATATAGTTACAGTAGATAGATGTAGTTACAGTAGATATATGTAGTTACAGTAGATGATGTAGTTACAGTACAGTAGATAGATGTAGTTACAGTAGATAGATGTAGTTACAGTAGATAGATGTAGTTACAGTACAGTAGATAGATGTAGTTACAGTAGATAGATGTAGTTACAGTAGATGATGTAGTTACAGTACAGTAGATAGATGTAGTTACAGTAGATAGATGTAGTTACAGTAGATAGATGTAGTTACAGTACAGTAGATATATGTAGTTACAGTAGATAGATGTAGTTACAGTAGATAGATGTAGTTACAGTAGATAGATGTAGTTACAGTACAGTAGATATATGTAGTTACAGTAGATAGATGTAGTTACAGTAGATAGATGTAGTTACAGTACAGTAGATAGATGTAGTTACAGTAGATAGATGTAGTTACAGTAGATAGATGTAGTTACAGTAGATAGATGTGTTACATTACAGTAGATAGATGTAGTTACAGTAGATAGATGTAGTTACAGTAGATAGATGTAGTTACAGTACAGTAGATAGATGTAGTTACAGTAGATAGATGTAGTTACAGTAGATAGATGTAGTTACAGTAGATAGATGTAGTTACAGTACAGTAGATAGATGTAGTTACAGTAGATAGATGTAGTTACAGTACAGTAGATAGATGTAGTTACAGTAGATAGATGTAGTTACAGTAGATAGATGTAGTTACAGTAGATATATGTAGTTACAGTAGATAGATGTAGTTACAGTAGATAGATGTAGTTACAGTAGATAGATGTAGTTACAGTACAGTAGATAGATGTAGTTACAGTAGATAGATGTAGTTACAGTACAGTAGATAGATGTAGTTACAGTAGATATATGTAGTTACAGTACAGTAGATAGATGTAGTTACAGTAGATAGATGTAGTTACAGTAGATAGATGTAGTTACAGTAGATAGATGTAGTTACAGTAAGATATATATAGTTACAGTAGATAGATGTAATTACAGTAGATAGATGTAGTTACAGTAGATAGATGTAGTTACAGTACAGTAGATGGATGTAGTTACAGTAGATAGATGTAGTTACAGTAGATAGATGTAGTTACAGTAGATAGATGTAGTTACAGTAGATATATGTAGTTACAGTACAGTAGATAGATGTAGTTACAGTACAGTAGATGATGTAGTTACAGTAGATAGATGTGAGTTACAGTACGATAGATGTTGTTACAGTAGATGATGTGTTACAGTAGATAGATGTAAGTTACACGTAGATATTGTAGTTACAGTACACGTAGATAGATGTAGTTACAGTGCAGTAGATGGATGTAGTTACAGTAGATAGATGTAGTTACAGTAGATAGATGTAGTTACAGTAGATAGATGTAGTTACAGTAGATATATGTAGTTACAGTACAGTAGATAGATGTAGTTACAGTTGCAGTAGATAGATGTAGTTACAGTAGATAGATGTAGTTACAGTAGATAGATGTAGTTACAGTACAGTAGATAGATGTAGTTACAGTAGATAGATGTAGTTACAGTAGATAGATGTAGTTACAGTACAGGATAGATGTAGTTACAGTACAGTAGATAGATGTAGTTACAGTGCAGTAGATAGATGTAGTTACAGTAGATGGATGTAGTTACAGTAGATAGATGTAGTTACAGTAGATAGATGTAGTTACAGTAGATAGATGTAGTTACAGTAGATAGATGTAGTTACAGTAGATAGATGTAGTTACAGTAGATATATGTAGTTACAGTACAGTAGATATATGTAGTTACAGTAGATAGATGTAGTTACAGTAGATAGATGTAGTTACAGTACAGTAGATAGATGTAGTTACAGTATGATAGATGTAGTTACAGTAGACCCAGATGTAGTTACAGTACAGTAGATAGATGTAGTTCCAGTACAGTAGATAGATGTAGTTACAGTAGATAGATGTAGTTACAGTAGATAGATGTAGTTACAGTAGATATGATGTAGTTACAGTAGATAGATGTAGTTACAGTACAGTTGATAGATGTAGTTACAGTAGATAGATGTAGTTACAGTAGATAGATGTAGTTACAGTAGATAGATGTAGTTACAGTACAGTAGATAGATGTAGTTACAGTAGATAGATGTAGTTACAGTAGATAGATGTAGTTACAGTAGATAGATGTAGTTACAGTACAGTAGATAGATGTAGTTACAGTAGATAGATGTAGTTACAGTAGATAGATGTAGTTACAGTAGATAGATGTAGTTACAGTAGATATATGTAGTTACAGTACAGTAGATAGATGTAGTTACAGTAGATAGATGTAGTTACAGTGCAGTAGATAGATGTAGTTACAGTAGATAGATGTAGTTACAGTAGATAGATGTAGTTACAGTGCAGTAGATAGATGTAGTTACAGTAGATAGATGTAGTTACAGTAGATAGATGTAGTTACAGTACAGTAGATAGATGTAGTTACAGTACAGTAGATAGATGTAGTTACAGTAGATAGATGTAGTTACAGTAGATAGATGTAGTTACAGTAGATAGATGTAGTTACAGTACAGTAGATAGATGTAGTTACAGTAGATAGATGTAGTTACAGTAGATAGATGTAGTTACAGTAGATAGATGTAGTTACAGTAGATAGATGTAGTTACAGTAGATAGATGTAGTTACAGTACAGTAGATAGATGTAGTTACAGTAGATAGATGTAGTTACAGTAGATAGATGTAGTTACAGTAGATAGATGTAGTTACAGTAGATATATGTAGTTACAGTACAGTAGATAGATGTAGTTACAGTAGATAGATGTAGTTACAGTGCAGTAGATAGATGTAGTTACAGTAGATAGATGTAGTTACAGTAGATAGATGTAGTTACAGTGCAGTAGATAGATGTAGTTACAGTAGATAGATGTAGTTACAGTAGATAGATGTAGTTACAGTACAGTAGATAGATGTAGTTACAGTACAGTAGATAGATGTAGTTACAGTACAGTAGATATATGTAGTTACAGTAAATAGATGTAGTTACAGTAGATAGATGTAGTTACAGTAGATAGATGTAGTTACAGTAGATAGATGTAGTTACAGTACAGTAGATAGATGTAGTTACAGTAGATAGATGTAGTTACAGTAGATAGATGTAGTTACAGTAGATATATGTAGTTACAGTAGATAGATGTAGTTACAGTACAGTAGATATATGTAGTTACAGTAAATAGATGTAGTTACAGTAGATAGATGTAGTTACAGTAGATAGATGTAGTTACAGTGCAGTAGATAGATGTAGTTACAGTACAGTAGATATATGTAGTTACAGTAAATAGATGTAGTTACAGTAGATAGATGTAGTTACAGTAGATATATGTAGTTACAGTAGATAGATGTAGTTACAGTACAGTAGATATATGTAGTTACAGTAGATAGATGTAGTTACAGTAGATAGATGTAGTTACAGTACAGTAGATAGATGTAGTTACAGTAGATAGATGTAGTTACAGTAGATAGATGTAGTTACAGTAGATATATGTAGTTACAGTAGATAGATGTAGTTACAGTACAGTAGATAGATGTAGTTACAGTAGATAGATGTAGTTACAGTAGATAGATGTAGTTACAGTAGATAGATGTAGTTACAGTGCAGTAGATAGATGTAGTTACAGTAGATAGATGTAGTTACAGTACAGTAGATAGATGTAGTTACAGTAGATAGATGTAGTTACAGTACAGTAGATATATGTAGTTACAGTAGATAGATGTAGTTACAGTAGATAGATGTAGTTACAGTACAGTAGATAGATGTAGTTACAGTAGATAGATGTAGTTACAGTACAGTAGATAGATGTAGTTACAGTAGATAGATGTAGTTACAGTAGATAGATGTAGTTACAGTAGATAGATGTAGTTACAGTAGATAGATGTAGTTACAGTAGATAGATGTAGTTACAGTGCAGTAGATAGATGTACACTACCGGTCAAAAGATTTAGAACACCTACTCATTCAAAGGTTTTTCTTTATTTTTACTATTTTCTACATTGTAGAATAATCGTGAAGACATCAAAACTATGAAATAACACATATGGAATCATGTAGTAACCAAAAAAGTGTTAAACAGATTCTTCAAATAGCCACCCTTTGCCTTGATGACAGCTTTGCACACTCTTGGCATTCTCTCAACCAGCTTCATGAGGTAGTCACCTGGAATGCATTTCAATCCAGGACCTCTATACCAGGCGGTGTCAGAGGAAGGCCCTCAAAATTGTCAAAGACTCCAGCCACCCTAGTCATAGACTGTTCTCTCTGCTACCGCACGGCAAGCGGTACCGGAGTGCCAAGTCTAGGTCCAAAAGACTTCTCAACAGCTTCTACCCCCAAGCCATAAGACTCCTGAACAGCTAATCATGGCTACCCGGACTATTTGCACTGCCCCCCCACCCCATCATTTTTACGCTGCTGCTACTCTGTTAAGTAAGTATTTATGCATAGTCACTTTAACTCTACCCACATGTACATATTACCTCAACTACCTCAGACTAGCCGGTGCCCCCGCACATTGACTCTGCAACGGTACCCCCTGTATATATAGCCTCCCTACTGTCACTTTATTTTACTGTATATATAGCCTCCCTACTGTCACTTTATTTTACTTCTGCTCTTTTTTCTCAACACTTTTTTGTTGTTGTTTTTATTCTTACTTTTTTGTTTAAAATAAATGCACTGTTGGTTAAGGGCTGTAAGTAAGCATTTCACTGTAATGTCTGCACCTGTTGTATTCGCGTATGTGACCAATAAAATTTGATTTGATTTGATTTGGAATTAACAGGTGTGCCTTGTTAAAAGTTAATTTGTGGAATTTCTTTCCATCTTAATGCGTTTGAGCCAATCAGTTGTGTTGTGACAAGGTAGGGGGGGTATACAGAAGATAGCCCTATTTGGTAAAAGACCAAGTCCATATTATGTCAAGAACAGCTCAAATAAGCAAAGAGAGATGACAGTCCATCATTACTTTAAGACATGAAGGTCAGTCAATACGGAACATTTCAAGAACTTTGAATGTTTCTTCAAGTGCAGTCGCAAAAACCATCAAGCGCTATGATGAAACTGGCTCTCATGAGGACGACCACAGGAATGGAAGACCCAGAGTTACCTCTGCTGCAGAGGATAAGTTCATTAGAGTTACCAGCCTCAGAAATTGCAGCTCAAATAAATGCTTCATAGAGTTCAAGTAACAGACACATCTCAACATCAACTGTTCAGAGGAGACTGTGTGAATCAGGCCTTCATGGTCGAATTGCTGCAAAGAAACCACTACTAAAGTAGTATCTCCAAATTTGAGATTTTTGGTTCCAACCGCTGTGTCTTTGTGAGACGCGGTGTGGGTGAACGGATTATCTCCGCATGTGTATTTCCCACAGTAAAGCATGGAGGAGGAGGTGTTATGGTGTGGGGGTGCTTTGCTGTTGACACTGTCTGTATTTAGAATTCAAGCACACTTAACCAGCATGACTACCACAGCATTCTGCAGCGATACGCCATCCCATCTGGTTTGGGCTTAGTGGGGGACAATCATTTGTTTTTCAACAGGACAATGACCCAACACACCTCCAGGATGTGTAAGGGCTATTTGACCAAGAAAGACAGTGATGGAGTGCTGCATCAGATGACCTGGTCTCCACAATCCCCCGACCTCAACCCAATTGAGATGGTTTGGGATGAGTCGGACCGCAGAGTGAAGGAAAAGCAGTCAACAAGTGCTCAGCTTATGTGGGAACTCCTTCAAGACTGTTGGAAAAGCATTCCAGGTGAAGCTGGTTGAGAGAATGCCAAGAGTGTGCAAAGCTGTCATCAAGGAAAAGGGTTAGGGTAGATAGATTTAGTTCCAGTACAGTAGATAGATGTAGTTACAGTAGATAGATGTAGTTACAGTAGATAGATGTAGTTACAGTACAGTAGATAGATGTAGTTACAGTATATAGATGTAGTTACAGTAGATAGATGTAGTTACAGTAGATATACGAAGTTACAGTAGATAGATGTGAGTTACAGTACAGTAGATAGATGTAGTTACAGTAGATAGATGTAGTTACAGTAGATAGATGTAGTTACAGTAGATAAGATGTAGTTACAGTACAGTAGATAGATGTAGTTACAGTAGATAGATGTAGTTACAGTAGATAGATGTAGTTACAGTACAGTAGATAGATGTAGTTACAGTAGATAGATGTAGTTACAGTACAGTAGATAGATGTAGTTACAGTACAGTAGATAGATGTAGTTACAGTAGATAGATGTAGTTACAGTACAGTAGATAGATGTAGTTACAGTACAGTAGATAGATGTAGTTACAGTACAGTAGATAGATGTAGTTACAGTACAGTAGATAGATGTAGTTACAGTACAGTAGATATATGTAGTTACAGTAGATAGATGTAGTTACAGTAGATAGATGTAGTTACAGTAGATAGATGTAGTTACAGTAGATAGATGTAGTTACAGTACAGTAGATAGATGTAGTTACAGTACAGTAGATAGATGTAGTTACAGTAGATAGATGTAGTTACAGTAGATAGATGTAGTTACAGTAGATAGATGTAGTTACAGTACAGTAGATGATGTAGTTACAGTACAGTAGATAGATGTAGTTACAGTAGATAGATGTAGTTACTGTAGATAGATGTAGTTACAGTAGATAGATGTAGTTACAGTAGATAGATGTGATTACAGTACAGTAGATAGATGTAGTTACAGTAGATAGATGTAGTTACAGTAGATAGATGTAGTTACAGTACAGTAGATAGATGTAGTTACAGTAGATAGATGTAGTTACAGTGCAGTAGATAGATGTAGTTACAGTAGATAGATGTAGTTACAGTACAGTAGATAGATGTAGTTACAGTAGATAGATGTAGTTACAGTAGATAGATGTAGTTACAGTGCAGTAGATAGATGTAGTTACAGTAGATAGATGTAGTTACAGTAGATATATGTAGTTACAGTACAGTAGATAGATGTAGTTACAGTACAGTAGATATATGTAGTTACAGTAGATAGATGTAGTTACAGTAGATAGATGTAGTTACAGTACAGTAGATAGATGTAGTTGCAGTAGATAGATGTAGTTACAGTAGATAGATGTAGTTACAGCAGTAGATATATGTAGTTACAGTAGATAGATGTAGTTACAGTAGATAGATGTAGTTACAGTAGATATATGTAGTTACAGTGCAGTAGATAGATGTAGTTACAGTAGATAGATGTAGTTACAGTGCAGTAGATAGATGTAGTTCAGTAGATAGATGTAGTTACAGTACAGTAGATAGATGTAGTTACAGTAGATAGATGTAGTTACAGTAGATAGATGTAGTTACAGTGCAGTAGATAGATGTAGTTACAGTAGATAGATGTAGTTACAGTAGATAGATGTAGTTACAGTACAGTAGATAGATGTAGTTACAGTACAGTAGATAGATGTAGTTACAGTACAGTAGATATATGTAGTTACAGTAAATAGATGTAGTTACAGTAGATGGATGTAGTTACAGTAGATAGATGTAGTTACAGTACAGTAGATAGATGTAGTTACAGTAGATGGATGTAGTTACAGTAGATATATGGTAGTTACAGTAGATAGATGTAGTTACAGTGCAGTAGATAGATGTAGTTACAGTAGATAGATGTAGTTACAGTAGATAGATGTAGTTGCAGTACAGTAGATAAGATGTAGTTACAGTAGATAGATGTAGTTACAGTAGATATATGTAGTTACAGTAGATAGATGTAGTTACAGTACAGTAGATAGATGTAGTTACAGTAGATAGATGTAGTTACAGTAGATAGATGTAGTTACAGTACAGTAGATAGATGTAGTTACAGTACAGTAGATAGATGTAGTTACAGTACAGTAGATAGATGTAGTTACAGTACAGTAGATAGATGTAGTTACAGTACAGTAGATATATGTAGTTACAGTAGATAGATGTAGTTACAGTAGATAGATGTAGTTACAGTAGATAGATGTAGTTACAGTAGATAGATGTAGTTACAGTAGATAGATGTAGTTACAGTAGATAGATGTAGTTACAGTAGATAGATGTAGTTACAGTGCAGTAGATAGATGTACACTACCGGTCAAAAGATTTAGAACACCTACTCATTCAAAGGTTTTTCTTTATTTTTACTATTTTCTACATTGTAGAATAATCGTGAAGACATCAAAACTATGAAATAACACATATGGAATCATGTAGTAACCAAAAAAGTGTTAAACAGATTCTGCAAATAGCCACCCTTTGCCTTGATGACAGCTTTGCACACTCTTGGCATTCTCTCAACCAGCTTCATGAGGTAGTCACCTGGAATGCATTTCCAATCCAGGACCTCTATACCAGGCGGTGTCAGAGGAAGGCCCTCAAAATTGTCAAAGACTCCAGCCACCCTAGTCATAGACTGTTCTCTCTGCTACCGCCACGACGCGCGTACCGAGTGCCAAGTCTAGGTCCAAAAGACTTCTCAACAGCTTCTACCCCCAAGCCATAAGACTCCTGAACAGCTAATCATGGCTACCCGGACTATTTGCACTGCCCCCACCCCATCATTTTTACGCTGCTGCTACTCTGTTAAGTAAGTATTTATGCATAGTCACTTTAACTCTACCCACATGTACATATTACCTCAACTACCTCAACTACTTGGTGCCCCCGCACATTGACTCTCAACGGCACCCCCTGTATATATAGCCTCCCCTACTGTCACTTTATTTTACTGTATATATAGCCTCCCCTACTGTCACTTTATTTTACTTCTGCTCTTTTTTTCTCAACACTTTTTGTTGTTGTTTTATTCTTACTTTTTGTTTAAAATAAATGCACTGTTGGTTAAGGGCTGTAAGTAAGCATTTCACTGTAATGTCTGCACCTGTTGTATTCGGCGCATGTGACCAATAAAATTTGATTTGATTTGATTTGGAATTAACAGGTGTGCCTTGTTAAAAGTTAATTTGTGGAATTTCTTTCCATCTTAATGCGTTTGAGCCAATCAGTTGTGTTGTGACAAGGTAGGGGGGGTATACAGAAGATAGCCCTATTTGGTAAAAGACCAAGTCCATATTATGTCAAGAACAGCTCAAATAAGCAAGAGAGATGACAGTCCATCATTACTTTAAGACATGAAGGTCAGTCAATACGGAACATTTCAAGGACTTTGAATGTTTCTTCAAGTGCAGTCGCAAAAACCATCAAGCGCTATGATGAAACTGGCTCTCATGAGGACTGACCACAGGAATGGAAGACCCAGAGTTACCTCTGCAGCAGAGATAAGTTCATTAGAGTTACCAGCCTCAGAAATTGCAGCTCAAATAAATGCTTCATAGAGTTCAAGTAACAGACACATCTCAACATCAACTGTTCAGAGGAGACTGTGTGAATCAGGCCTTCATGGTCGGATGCTGCAAAAGAACCACTACTAAAGTAGTATCTCCAAATTTGAGATTTTTGGTTCCCAACCGCTGTGTCTTTGTGAGACGCGTGTGGGTGAACGGATGATCTCCGCATGTGTATTTCCCACAGTAAAGCATGGAGGAGAGGTGTTATGGTGTGGGGTGCTTTGCTGTTGACACTGTCTGTATTTAGAATTCAAGCACACTTAACCAGCATGACTACCACAGCATTCTGCAGCGATACGCCATCCCATCTGGTTTGGGCTTAGTGGGGACAATCATTTGTTTTTCAACAGGACAATGACCCAACACACCTCCAGGATGTGTAAGGGCTATTTGACCAAGAAAGACAGTGATGGAGTGCTGCATCAGATGACCTGGTCTCAACAATCCCCGACCTCAACCCAATTGAGATGGTTTGGGATGAGTCGGACCGCAGAGTGAAGAAAAAGCAGTCAACAAGTGCTCAGCTTATGTGGGAACTCCTTCAAGACTGTTGGAAAAGCATTCCAGGTGAAGCTGGTTGAGAGAATGCCAAGAGTGTGCAAAGCTGTCATCAAGGAAAAGGGTTAGGGTAGATAGATTTAGTTCCAGTACAGTAGATAGATTTAGTTACAGTAGATAGAGGTAGTTCCGGTACAGTTGATAGATATGAATCAGTAGCCAAGCCCATCCCGTACAGGACTGTACATAAACACCTACACACCCACCACTGTACACACACCTGTGTCATCACACACACACACACACGCACACACACACACATACGCACACACACACACACACACACACACACACACACACACACACACGCACACACACACACACACAACAAACAAACACACACACACCTGCCTCATCCTGCATACCTGCATCATCATTCAAACCACGTCTCATCCAGAACCAGTCCGACCTGTCAGGAAGAAGACCCAGTGACACCTCAACGTCTCTGGAGACAGGATGACGTCATGCCTGACAGGATGTAGGCAGAGACCATTCCCTACTGAAACATCAGTCTAGTTAGGGACCACATGTTGTGTTATTGTAACATCAGTCTAGTTAGGGACCACATGTTGTGTTACTGTAACATCAGTCTAGTTAGGGACCACATGTTGTGTTACTGTAACATCAGTCTAGTTAGGGACCACATGTTGTGTTACTGTAACATCAGTCTAGTTAGGGACCACATGTTGTGTTACTGTAACATCAGTCTAGTTAGGGACCACATGTTGTGTTACTGTAACATCAGTCTAGTTAGGGACCACATGTTGTGTTACTGAAACATCAGTCTAGTTAGGGACTACACATGTGTGTTACTTTTAACACAGTCACAGTGTTGGCACATTTAACACATGATTTGTGTACATTTGTCAAACACACTGATGTTACAGTAACACAACATGTGGTCCCTAACTAGACTGATGTGTAAAACATTTTGCTGTTGTTTTTTTTAACATATTGTGATGTATTCCACTTAACCCACTTTAACATTCTGTAAATGACTGGGAAAGACTTGATCCCCTTTAACGTTCTGTAAATAACTGGAAAGACTTGTGGAGAAAGAAGTTGGCAGTATTCAATCACTACATATATCATATTCCATCTTAGGACCTCATCCTTCAGGAGGACGGAGACGTTGTTGTTCCTCACATCGATCATGTTCTGGCGTTGCTCGGTTTGGAAGGTCAAAGGCTGGAAAACGTAAACAATCTTAGATTAACCCTATCAGTCCTGAGACCCCAGCAAAAATCTGCTTTTCATTTATCTGACTTTTATTTATCTGCATGTCCAGCCCTTATATTTAGCCTCACAATTAAGTGTTTTACCATTTTATTTTCAGGGGCAACCAGGACTACAAGTAGAACACAAATCAATTTGACAAACAGTTGCATTCATGAATTTCATTGACAAATGCCAATAAAAAAAATAAGGCCAGCCAAAGCAAAAAACGGACAAAAATGAATGTATATGAATACTGCAAGTACAAAAATGTTTTGCTCAGTGGGAAATTAATATCCAACTAGTCAGTGTTTGGGTTTGTAAGATTTCCTATGATCTCTGTGGAGATGGGAGAACCTTCCAGAAGGACAACCATCTCTGCAGCACTCCACCAATCAGGCCTTTATGTAGAGTGGCCAGGACGGAAGCCACTCCCCCAGTAAAAGGCACATGACAGCCCGCGAGTTTTTGGCCAAAAGGCACCAAAGACTCTCAGACCATGAGAAACAAGATTTTCTGGTCTGATGAAACCAAGATTGAACTCTTTGGCCTGAATGCCAAGCATCACGTCTGGAGGAACCTGGCACCATCCCCTACGGTGAAGCATGGTGGTGGCAGCATCATGCTGTGGGGATGTTTTTCAGCGGCAGGGACTGGGGAGACTAGTCAGGATCGAGGGAAATATGAACGGAGCAAAGTAGAGAGAGAGATCCTTGATGGAAAACCTGCTCCAGAGCGCTCAGGACCTCAGACTGGGGCAAAGGTTCACCTTCCAACAGGACAACGTCTGGCCACTCTACCATAAAGGCCTGATTGGTGGAGTGCTGCAGAGATGGTTGTCCTTCTGGAAGTTTCTCCCATCTCCACAGAGGAACTCTAGCGCTCTGACAGAGAAACCATCGGGTTCTTGGTCACCTCCCTGACCAAGGCCCTTCTCCCCCGATTGCTCAGTTTGGCCGGGCAGCCAGCTCTAGGAAGAGTCTTGGTGGTTCCAAACTTCTTCCATTTAAGAATGATGGAGGCCACTGTGTTCTTGGGGACCTTTAATGCTGCAGACATTTTTTGGTACCCCTTCCCCAGATCTGTGCCTCGACACAATCCTGTCTCGGAGCTCTACGGACAATTCCTTCGACCTCATGGCTTGGTTTTTGCTCAGACATGCACTGTCAACTGTGGGACCTTATATAGACAGGTGTGTGCCTTTCCAAATCATGTCCAATCACTTGAATGTATACCCTGATGAATACGTCTGTCCAAACGTTGGTTACTGGGTTATTAAATTATTGCATCTGAGCTCCTAGAGTGAGTCTCTCCTTTTCTTTTCCAATCACTTGAATTGACCCCAGGTGGACTCCAATGAAGTTGTAGAAACATCTCAAGGATGATCAATGGAAACAGGATGCACCTGAGCTCATTTTCGAGTCTCATGGCAAAGGGTTTGAATACTTATGTAAATAAGGTATTTCTGTTTTTAATTTCAATACATTTGCCAAAAAACCTGTTTTTGCTTTGTCATTATGGGGTATTGTGTGTAGATTGATAATAAATTTTAGAATAAGACTTAAAGTAACAAAATGTGGAAAAAAGTCAAGGGGGTCTGAATACTTTCCGAAGGCACTGTATCAAGAGAACATCCCTGGTCATCCCTATTGTCTCTGATCTGGTGGACTCACTAAACACAAATGTTTCATCTGTAAAGTTTGTCTGAGTGTTGGCGTGTGCCCCTGGCTATCTGTACATTAAAAGAACATGAAAATTGTGCCGTCTTTTGATACTTAAGTATATTTTAGCAATTTCATTTACTTTTGATACTTAAGTATATTTAAAACCAAATACTTTTAGACTTTAACTCAAGTAGTATTTTACTGGGTGACTTTCACTTTTACTTGAATCATTTTCTATTAAGGTATCTATATTTTTTACTCAAGTATGACTATTGGGTACCTTTTCCACCACTGATGTTAACGACTAAAGTGGTTGCTGTTATAGTGCCCAGGACTAAACCCTGATTGGTTTACATTCAAAATACATTTCTCAGATAGAAAAGAGCAAAGTTGTACATTTACCAAAGATTAGAGAATCTCAGCTGGACGAGGAAGCCTGAAATGGGGGCGATAATTATTCTGATCACTACTATCTCAACCCATATGTAGTGGCAGCACAAGAGCTGATTTCATACTTTTCGAATATTTCCTGATAACAATGTTAATAAAAAAATGTGGGTTATTGATTCGCTGCAGTGAAGGGTAGACCAGGGTACGGTAGAGCAGGGCACAGGTTAGCTAGGGTAGACCAGGGTAGGGTAGGGTAGGGTAGACCAGGGTAGGGTAGGGTAGGGTAGACCAGGGTAGGGTAGGGTAGGGTAGACTAGAGTGCGGTAGAGCAGGGCAGGTTAGACTAGGGTAGACCAGGGTAGGGTAGGGTAGGGTAGGGTAGACCAGGGTGGGTAGGGTAGGGTAGACCAGGGTAGGGTAGGGGTAGACCAGGGTAGAGTAGGGTAGGGTAGGGTAGGGTAGGGTAGGGTTAGACCAGGGTAGAGTAGGGTAGACCAGGGTAGGGGTAGGGTAGAGCAGGGCAGGTTAGACTAGGGTAGACCAGGGTAGGGTAGGGTGGGGTAGACCAGGGTAGGGTAGGAGTAGACCAGGGTAGAGTAGGGTAGGGTAGGGTAGGGTAGGGTAGACCAGACCAGGGTAGGGTAGGGTAGACCAGGGTAGAGTAGGGTAGGGTAGGGTAGGGTAGGGTAGACCAGGGTAGGGGTAGGGGTAGGGTAGACCAGGGTAGAGTAGGGTAGACCAGGGTAGGGTAGGGTAGAGCAGGACAGGTTAGACTAGGGTAGACCAGGGTAGGGTAGGGTAGGGTAGACCAGGGTAGGGTAGGGTAGGGAAGAGTAGACTAGGGAAGACCAGGGGTAGGGTAGGGTAGGGTAGGGTAGAGCAGGGCAGGTTAGACTAGGGTAGACCAGGGTAGGGTAGGGTAGAGCAGGGTAGGTTAGACTAGGGTAGGACCAGGGTGAGAGTAGGGTAGGGAAGAGTAGACTAGGGGAAGACCAGGGTGGGTTAGGGTAGGGTAGGGTAGAGCAGGGCAGGTTAGACTAGGGCAGACCATGGTAGGGTAGGGTATAGCAGGTCAGGGTAGACTAGGGAAGACCAGTCGAGTAGGGTAGGGTAGACTAGGGAAGACCAGGGTAGAGTGGGTGGGGTTGAGCAGGGCAGATTGACTAGGGAAGACCAGGGTAGGTAGGGTAGGGTAGGGAAGACCAGTGTAGGGTAGGTTTGGGTGCGGGGCAGGTTAGACTAGGGTAGACCAGGGTAGGTTAGGGTAGGGTAGGGTAGGGTAGGGTAGAACAGGGTAGGTTAGGGTAGGGAAGGGTAGACCAGGCAGGGTAGACCAAGGCAGGGTAGACCAGGGTAGGGAAGGGTAGACCAGGGTAGGGAAGGGTAGACCAGGCAGGGTAGACCAGGGTAGGGAAGGGTAGACCAGGCAGGGTAGACCAAGGCAGGGTAGAGAAGGGTAGACCAGGTTAGGGAAGGGTAGACCAGGCAGGGTAGACCAGGGTAGGGAAGGGTAGACCAGGCAGGGTAGACCAGGGTAGGGAAGGTAGACCAGGCAGGGTAGACCAGGGTAGGGAAGGGTAGACCAGGCAGGGTAGACCAGGGTAGGGGGGTAGACCAGGGTAGGGAAGGGCAGACCAGGCAGGGTAGACCAGGGTAGGGAAGGGTAGACCAGGCAGGGTAGACCAGGGTAGAGCAGGGTAGACCAGGCAGGGTAGACCAGGCAGGGTAGACCAGGGTAGAGCAGGGTAGACCAGGATAGGGGTGGACCAGGCAGGGTAGACCAGGGTAGGGTAGGGTAGACCAGGCAGGGTAGACCAGGGTAGGGAAGGGTGGACCAGGCAGGGTAGACCAAGGCAGGGTAGGAGCAGGGTGCCAGGGTGGGCAGGAAATAGAGACCAGGGTAGGGGAAGGGTAGACCAGGCAGGGTAGACCAAGGCGGGTAGAGCAGGGTAGACCAGGGTAGAGCAGAGTAGACCAGGATAGGAAGGTAGACCAGGCAGGGTAGACCAAGGCAGAGTAGAGCAGGGTAGACCAGGGTAGAGAAGAGTAGACCAGGATAGGGAAGGGTAGACCAGGCAGGGTAGACCAAGGCAGAGTAGAGCAGGAGTGGGCCAGGGTAGAGCAGAGTACCGGGTAGGAAGGGTGGGCCAGGCAGGTAGACCAGGGTAGGGAAGGAGTAGACCGGCAGGGTAGACCAGGAGTAGTGAGGGGTAGACCAGGGTAGGCGAGAGTAGACCAGGGTAGGAGGGGTAGACCAGGCGGGGTAGACCCAGGGTAGGAAAGGGTAGACCGGCAGGGTAGACCAAGGCAGAGTAGAGGAAGGGTAACCAGGGTAGATCAAATCAGATGTTTATCCACCATATTTGATACCATTCATTAATCCTGTAGTGCAGAGAATCAACGGCGTCTTCTGAGTTCCTCTCCCAGAGGCAGGGGGGGGGGAGTCTGGTTCAGGTGTTGGGAGGAGTCTGGTTCCGGTGTTGTGTATCCTTGTGATTTAAGGTTCATCCTCTTCCAAGTGTGTCTAACCCATGTAAAATTTTTTAACTCTCGGTCACATTACACAACCACACACACACACACACACACACACACGCATATCCTCAAACCTCCACACATACACACGTCTATAACAGGCTGATCAGTGTTAATCTGACACATCTCTAGTCTATAACAGGCTGTCAGTGTTAATCTGTCACATCTCTAGTCTATAACAGGCTGTTCAGTGTTAATCTGAGGCCCATCTCTAGTCTATAACAGGTTGTTGTGTTAATCTGCCACATCTCTAGTCTATAACGTCTGTTAATTTAATCCTCCATCTCTGTCTATAACGGTTGTTGGTGTTAATCTACACATCTCTGGTCTATATCTTTTTAATCTACCCATCTCTATCTCTACTTGTTATTGTTAATCTGACACATCTCTAGTCTTCTCTTTCGTGTTAATCTACCCATCTCTAGTCTATAACGGTTGTTGGTGTTAATCTACACATCTCTAGTCTATAACGGTCTGTTCGTATTAATCTGCCACATCTCTAGTCTATAACACTGTCATGTTAATCTCACATCTCTTCTATCTCTGTTGTTTATCTACCCATCTCTAGTCTATAACAGGTTGTTGGTGTTAATCTACACATCTCTGGTCTATAGATCTATTCGTGTTAATCTGACCCATCTCTAGTCTATAACAGGCTGTTGGTGTTAATCTACACATCTCTACTCTATAACAGTCTGTTTGTCTTAATCTGACACATCTCTAGTCTATAACAGCTGTTGGTGTTAATCTACACATCTCTAGTCTATACAGGCTGTTGGTGTTAATGTGACACATCTCCTAGTCTATAACGTTTTGGTGTACATCTGACATATCACAAGTTTATAACAGGCTGTTGGTGTTAATCTGACACATCTATGCACTATAACAGGCTGTTGGTGTTAATCTACACATCTCTAGTCTATAACAGTCTGTTAGGTGTCAATCTGACACCTATCTAGTCTATACAATTTGTTGGTGTACATTTACACAATCTCTAATCTATAACAGGCTGTTTGTATTAATTGACACATCAATAGTCTCTACACACTGTTGGTGTTATCTCTCATCTCTTCTATCATCTTTGTTTAATCCAACAATCGCTATCTACCGGCTGTTGGTGTTAATATACACATCAATTTTCTATCTCTGTTTAATGATCAAACATCTCTAGTTTATACCCTTTTTTTGTTAATCTGCACATCTTTAGTCTATAACAGCTGTTGTTTATTACATCTCTAGTCTTGTCCGTTGGTGTTAATCTACAAATCTCCCTTTTTTAATCTACACATCTCTTCTTTTACTGTTGTATATAATCTACACATCTCTAGTCTACAACAGGCTGTCAGTGTTAATCTAAATCTCTACACAATAACATGTTGTTGGTGTTAAATCTAACACATCTATAGTCCATAGCAGGTTGTTGGTTTTAATTTGACACATCTCTATCTATAACAGGATAAGTGGTGTTAATCTGCCACATCTCCAGTCTAAACAAGCTGTTGGTGTTAATCTGACACATATCCAGTTTATAACAAGCTGTTGGTGTTAAATTGACAAAACAAAAAAATAAAAAATTAAAATGTAAGAAAAATAAAATAAATAAATGTAAAGTGGTTATCCCACTGTTATAAGTGTGCACCCAATTTGTAAATCGCTCTGGATAAGAGCGTCTCCTAAATGACGTAAATGTACATACTGTATACCCCCCTCCCATCCATACATACTGTATACCCCCCCCTCCCATCCTACATACTGTATACCCCTCCCATCACATACATACTTATACCCCCTCCCATCATACATCTTATACCCCCTCCCATCACATACATACTGTATCCCCCTCCCATCCTACATACTGTATACCCCTCCCATCACTCATACTGTTCCCATATACTGTATACCCTCCCATCACATACATACTTATCCCCCCTCACCATCCTACATACTATCCCCCTCCCATCCTCATCTTATGCCCCCTCATCCCCATCATCATACTGTATCCCCCCTCCCATCACATACACTGTTACCCCCCCCTCCCATCCCATACATACTGTCTCCCCCCCTCCCCATCACACATACTGTATACCCCCTCCCATCATACATACTATATACCCCCCTCCCATCCTCCACACTGTATACCCCCCTCCCATCACATACATACTGTATACCCCCTTCCCTCCACATTTATACCCCCTCCATCCATACATTTCTACCCCCCTCCCACACATACATACTGTATACCCCCCTCCCATCATCTAATCCCTCACACATCTATCCCCCTCCCATCACACATTTATACCCCCCCTCCCATCATACTCTGTATCTCCCATCTCCTACTTATACCCCCTCCCCATCATACATATGTATACCCCCCTCCCTATCATCATCTTATACCCCCTTCCCATCATACATACTTTTCCCCCATCCCATCATACATCCCCCCCTCCCATCATACTACTGTATCCCTCCCATCATACATCTGCATCCCCCTCCCATCATACATCTGTATACCCCTCCCATCTACATCTTATACCCCCCCCATCATCTCTTTATCCCCCCCTCCCATCATACATTATACCCCCCTCCCCATCATACATACTGTATACCCCCCTCCCCACTCCCTCATACTTATACCCCTCTCCCTTTCCCTCCCTTCACATTGTTCCCCCCTCCCATCTACATACTCCTACACCCCCTCCCCATCACCTACTGTATACCCCCCTCCCATCACACATACTGTATACCCCCCTCCCATCACACATACTGTTACCCCCCTCCATCATACATACTGTATACCCCCCTCCCATCACATACATCTATCACCCCCTCCCATCACATACTACTGTATCCCCCCTCCCATCATACTCTGTATACCCCCTCCCATCATACATTGTATCCCCCCTCCCATCCCACATCACTCATACCCCCTCCCATCATACATACTGTATACCCCCCTCCCATCACCTACATACTGTATACCCCCATCCAATACTTATACCCCCCTCCCATCACCATACTGTATACCCCCCATCACACATACTGTATACCCCCTCCATCACACATATTATACCCCCATCACACATACTTATACCCTTCCATCACACACTACTGTATACCCCCTCCCATCACATACATACTTATACCCTCCCATCTACATACTTATCCTCCCATCACATACATACTTTATACCCCCCTCCCATCATACACTACTGTATACCCCCTCCCATCACACACATACTGTATCCCCCCCTCCACTCATACATACTAAACCCCTCTCCATCCACACACATACTGTATACCCCCTTCCATCACACTACTGTATACCCCCTTCCATCCTCCATACTGTTACCCCCTCCCATCACACACATACTTATACCCCCCCTTCCCCATCCTACATACTGTATACCCCCCTCCCATCATCAATACTGTATACCCCCTTCCATCACTACATCTATACCCCCCTTCCATCATACATCTATCCCCCCTCCCATCACACACATGTACCTCCATCACACATACTGTATACCCCCCATCACACATACTGTATCCCCCCCCTCCCATCACATACATACTGTATACCCCCCCTCCCATCATACATACTGTATACCCCCCTCCCATCACACACATACTTATACCCCCTCCCATCCTCATACTTCCCCTCCCATCCCACATACTGTATCCCCCCTTCCATCACATTTCCCCCTTCCCCTACATACTTCTCCCCCCCTCCCATCACACACATACTTCCCCCTCCCATCATACATACTTATACCCCCCTCCCATCATACATCTGTATACCCCCCTTCCATCATACATATTATACCCCTTTCCATCATACATACTGCCTCCCCCCTCCCATCACACATACTGTATACCCCCTCCCATCACACATACTTACCCCCATCACACATACTGTATACCCCCTCCCATCACATACATACTTATACCCCCTCCCATCATACATACTGTATCCCCCTCCCATCACACACATACTGTATACCTCCATCATCTCTTATATCCCATCACACACATACTGATACCCTTCCATCACCTACTGTATACCCCCTTCCATCCTACATACTTATACCCCCTCCCATCACACACATATCCATCTTGTTCCCCTCCATCATACATACTGTCATGCCCCCCCTTCCATCATCTTATACCCCCTCTTCCATCCATACATACTGTCTACCCCCCTCCCATCACACACTACTTATACCCCCCTCCCATCTACTTACTACCCCCCTCCCATCCATCTGTATCCCCCTCCCATCATCTTTTCCCCCTCCCATCTACATCTTTCCCCCTCCCATCACACATCTCATCTTACCCTCCCACCCATACTGTATACCCCCTCCCATCATACATCTATACCTCCCATCATCCTGTGTATACCCCCCTCCCATCACCATTCCCCCCTCCCATTTTCCATCCCCATTTATCTCCCATCACACATTTTACCCCCTCCCATCACACATACTGTATACCCCCCTCCCATCACCTTTTCCCTCATCACCATCTCTATCCCCCCTCCCATCCACTTCCTTTCTCCCCCCTCCCATCACATTTATCCCCCCCCTCCCATCCATTGTATACCCCCTCCATCACACATACTTATACCCCCTCCCATCACTCTTATCCCCCCTCCCATCACACATCTTATACCCCCTCCCATCATACATTTATACCCCCCTCCCATCACACATACTTATACCTCCCATCCTTCATCCCCTTCCATCATACACTACTTTATCCCCCTCCCATCACCTACCTTATACCCCCCTCCCATCATACATACTTATACCCCCTCCCATCACATACATATTATACCCCCACTCCCATCACATACATCTTTCCCTCTTCTGTATACCCCCCTCCCATCACACATACTGTATCCCCCTCATCACATACTGTATACCCCCCTCCCATCACACACATACTGTATACCCCCCTCCCATCACACACATACTGTATACCCCCCTCCCATCACACATACTGTATACCCCCCTCCCATCATACATACTGTATACCCCCCTCCCATCACACACATACTGTATACCCCCTCCCATCATACTACTGTATACCCCCCTCCCATCATCATACTGTATACCCCCCTCCATCAACACTACTGTATACCCCCTCCCATCATACATACTGTATACCCCCTCCCATCACACATACTGTATACCCCTCCCATCACACATATGTATGCCCCCCTTCATCACACATACTGTATACCCCCTCCCATCATACACATACTGTATACCCCCCTCCCATCACACACACTGTATACCCCCCTCCCATCACACACATACTGTATACCCCCCTCCCATCATACATACTGTATACCCCCCTTCCATCACACATACTGTATACCCCCCTCCCATCACACACATACTGTATACCCCCCCTTCCATCACATACATACTGTATACCCCCCTTCCATCACACACATACTGTATACCCCCCTTCCATCATACATACTGTATACCCCCCTCTCCATCACTACATACTGTATACCCCCTCACATCACATACATACTGTATACCCCCTCCCATCACACACATACTGTATACCCCCCTCCCATCACACACATACTGTATACCCCTCCCATCATACACATACTGTATACCCCCTCCCATCACACACATACTGTATACCCCCTCCCATCACACACATACTGTATACCCCCTCCCCATCACACATACTGTATACCCCCCTTCCATCACACATACTGTATACCCCCTCCATCACACACTACTGATACCCCCCTTACATCACATACATACTGTATACCCCCCTCCCATCACACATACTGTATACCCCCCTTCCATCACATACATACTGTATACCCCCCTCCCATCACACACATACTGTATACCCCCCCTCCCATCACACACATACTGTATACCCCCCTCCCATCACACACATACTGTATACCCCCTCCCATCACACACATCTGTATACCCCCTTCCATCACATACATACTGTATACCCCCCTCCCATCACACACTACTGTTACCCCCTCTTCCATCACATACATACTGTATACCCCCTTCCATCACACACATACTGTATACCCCCTTCCATCATCACTACTGTATACCCCCCTTCCATCACACACATACTGTATACCCCCCTCCCATCACACTACTGTATACCCCCCTCCCATCACACACCGTATACCCCACTCCCATCACATACATCTGTATACCCCCCTCCCCTCCCATCATACATACTGTATACCCCCCTTCCATCACATACATACTGTATACCCTCCTTCCATCACATACATACTGTATACCCCCCTCCATCACACATACTGTATACCCCTCCCATCACACAATACTGTTATCCCCCCTCCCATCACACATACTGTATACCCCCCCCATCACACACATACTGTATACCCCCTCCATCACATACATACTGTATACCCCCCTCCCATCACACACATACTGTATACCCCCTCCCACACATACTGTATACCCCCCTCCCATCACACACATACTGTATACCCCCTCCCATCACACACATACTGTATACCCCCCTCCCATCACACATACTGTATACCCCCCTCCCATCACACACATACTGTATACCCCCCTCCCATCACACACATACTGTATACCCCCCTCCCATCACAACATACTGTATACCCCCCTCCCATCACACACATACTGTATACCCCCCTCCCATCACACACATACTGTATACCCCCCTCCCATCACACACATACTGTATACCCCCCTCCATCACATACACATACTGTATACCCCCCTCCCATCACATACACATACTGTATACCCCCCTCCCATCACATACATACTGTATCCCCCCCTCCCATCACACACATACTGTATACCCCCCTCCCATCACACATACTGTATACCCCCCTCCCATCACATACACATACTGTATACCCCCCTCCCATCACATACATACTGTATACCCCCTCCCATCACACATACTGTATACCCCCCTTCCATCACATACACATACTGTATACCCCCCCCATCACACATACTGTATACCCCCCTTCCATCACATACACATACTGTATACCCCCCCTCCCATCACATACACATACTGTATACCCCCCTCCCATCACACATACTGTATACCCCCCTCCCATCATACATACTGTATACCCCCTCCCATCACATACACATACTGTATACCCCCTCCATCACACATACTGTATACCCCCCTCCCATCATCACATACTGTATACCCCCCTCCCATCACTACACATACTGTATACCCCCCTCCATCACATACATACTGTATACCCCCTCCCATCACACATACTTTATACCCCCTCCCATCACACACATACTGTATACCCCCTCCCATCCACACATACTGTATACCCCCCCTCCCATCACACATACTGTATACCCCTTCCATCACATACATACTGTATACCCCCCTCCCATCACACACATACTGTATACCCCCCTCCCATCACACACATACTGTATACCCCCCCTCCCATCACACACATACTGTATACCCCCCCTCCCATCACACACATACTGTATACCCCCTCCCCATCACACCACATACTGTATACCCCCCTCCCATCACATACATACTGTATACCCCCCTCCCATCACATACATACTGTATACCCCCTCCCATCACACACATACTGTATACCCCCTCCCATCACACACATACTGTATACCCCCCTCCCATCACACACATACTGTATACCCCCCTCCATCACACACATACTGTATACCCCCCTTCCATCCTCTCCCCCCCATCACATACTGCATACCCCCTCCCATCACATACACATACTGTATACCCCCTCCCATCACATACATACTGTATACCCCCTCCCATCAATACATACTGTATACCCCCCTCCCATCACATACACATACTGTATACCCCCCTCCCATCACACATACTGTATACCCCCCTCCCATCACATACATACTGTATACCCCCCCCCTCCCATCATACATACTGTATACCCCCCTCCCATCACACATACTGTATACCCCCCTCCCATCACATACATACTGTATACCCCCCTCCCATCACATACATACTGTATACCCCCCTCCCATCACACATACTGTATACCCCCCTCCCATCACACATACTGTATACCCCCCTCCATCACATACATACTGTATACCCCCCTCCCATCACACATACTGTATACCCCCCCTCCCATCACATACATACTGTATACCCCCCTCCCATCACATACATACTGTATACCCTCCCATCACACATACTGTATACCCCCTCCCATCACACATACTGTATACCCCCTCCCATCACATCATACTGTATACCCCCCTCCCATCACATACATACTGTATACCCCCCTCCCATCACACATACTGTATACCCCCTCCCATCACACATACTGTATACCCCCTCCCATCACACATACTGTATACCCCTCCCATCACACATACTGTATACCCCCCCCCCATCACACATACTGTATACCCCCCTCCCATCACATACATACTGTATACCCCCTCCCATCATACATACTGTATACCCCACTTCCATCATACATACTGTATACCCCCCTTCCATCACACATACTGTATACCCCCCTCCCATCACATACTGTATACCCCCCTCCCATCATACATACTGTATACCCCCCCCCCCCCCATCATACATACTGTATACCCCCCTCCCATCACATACATACTGTATACCCCCCTCCCATCATACATACTGTATACCCCCTTCCATCACACATACTGTATACCCCCTTCCATCACACACATACTGTATACCCCCCTCCCATCATACATACTGTATACCCCTCCCATCACACATACTGTATACCCCCCTCCCATCACATACATACTGTATACCCCCCTCCCATCATACATACTGTATACCCCACTTCCATCACATACATACTGTATACCCCTCCCATCACATACATACTGTATACCCCCCTTCCATCACACACATACTGTATACCCCCCTCCCATCATACATACTGTAACCCCCTCCCATCACACATACTGTCTACCCCCCTCCCATCACATACATACTGTATCCCCCCCCCATCACATACATACTGTATACCCCCCTCCCATCACATACATACTGTATACCCCCCTCCCATCACATACATACTGTATACCCCCTCCCATCACACATACTGTATACCCCCTTCCATCACATAAGTATACCCCTCCCATCAACATACTGTATACCCCCTCCCATCACACATACTGTATACCCCCCTCCCATCACATACATACTGTATACCCCCCTCCCATCATACATACTGTATACCCCCTCCCATCATACATACTGTATACCCCCCTCCCATCACACATACTGTATACCCCCCTCCCATCACACATACTGTATACCCCCTCCC
>NW_025533799.1:0-72500 GCF_020615455.1 Coregonus clupeaformis | reverse complement strand
ATGTTGTCTCAGTATCCAGATAGAAAGCAGCAGTCCAATCCAATCCAACCCTGCAGAATTCTGGCAGGAAACTAGGGTTAGCAGTTGGCTCACTGTGTGTGCGCAGAGGTTATGCACTGAATATCTAACTGACTGGATGAATGGCTGACTGACTGACTGACTGACTGGCTGGCTGACTGACTGGATGAATGGCTGACTGACTGGCTGGCTCAATGTGTGTGAAGAGGTTATGAACTGAATATCTAACTGACTGGATGAATGGCTGACTGACGACGCTGCGGCTGGCTGACTGACGTGATGGCTGACTGACTGGCTGACTGGCTGACTGACTGATGGGCTCTGACTGACTTAATGCGCTGACTGGCTGGCTCAATGTGTGTGAAGAGGTTATGAACTGAATATCTAACTGACTGGTTGAATGGCTGACTGACTGGCTGACTGACTGGCTGACTGACTGACTGGATGAATGGCTGACTGACTGGCTGGCTCACTGTGTGTGAAGAGGTTATGAACTGAATATCTAACTGACTGGATGAATGGCTGACTGACTACTCTGAATGCTGCTCTGACTGGCTGACTGGCTGACTGACATGAATGGCTGACTGACCTGCGCCTACTGACTGGCTGACTGGCTGACTGACTGACTGGCTGACTGGCTGACTGACTGGATGAATGGTTGACTGACTGGCTGTCTGACTGGATGAATGGCTGACTGACTGACTGACTATGTTGAGGTCAGGGCTATCTCAGTCATGCAGGATGCAGTGGGCTGGACAGGGTGGGGTGGGCAGAGCTGGGCAGAGAAAGGGCAGCGTGCAAGGCCATGTCGCACTCTTACGGTGGGCAGGTCAGGGTCAGCTCTACTGTCCTATGGTTGGCTACAGGATGTGGGTATGGCAACATGTTGGGCTGGGCAGAGCAGAGAGAGGCCAGCACGCAAGGCCATGTGTTTGGCTCTGACAGCTCAGCCCGATTGCTGCAGGGGGCGGACTTAGTGATTTGGAGGCCCAAGGCAGAGGCCCTTGTCTTAGAAAAGCCAGGAGAGAGGAAAACTCCCCGTAGTTATGATCAACTGAATCACGGAAATATTGGAATAAAGTAGGCTAATGCAATTGAATGCATGTATCAAATTCTTGCTTATACTGAAACTCCCAGTCATATCCAACAGTTATACTAATGGAAAGCAACAGTCATGTGTTGTCACCTAGATGATCGGTTCAACTCCATTATGATTGGGACAGTGCCATCACGCTGCTTTGCGATAAGAGCGGGGGGACTCGTCTTGTTAAATCAATCAATGTCATATTTTTTGTTTTGACTGAATCTCTGTTTTTGACATTTGGTAACCATTAGGCTGGTGAAATGTTAGCTAAGTTGAGGTGAGTGCACATGATCATCTTCATTCTAGTTTGCTCATATATTAATGATCAGAACATTTTGCCGGCATGTTATGTGGTCCTCTGTAGCTCAATTGGTAGAGCATGGCGCCTCGTAACGCCAGGGTAGTGGGTTCGATCCCCGGGACCACCCATACGTAAAAATGTATGCGCACATGACTGTAAGTCGCTTTGGATAAAAGCGTCTGCTAAATGGCGTATTATTATTATTATTATTATTATATTTATTATGTAGCTTAACGAGTGGATGTTGCTCTTCATTCGCGTATTAGCCTGTCCCACTCCCGTCCAAAAGCCTGTGACTGTTCTGATAATCAATCAATGTGATTTTGTTTGACTGAATCTACGTCTGTATTGTATATTTGGTTAATTGATCTCTGGCTGGGCAAGTGGAGGTGGTACCTCATTGATTATTTTACTCATCTATCACTGATCAAGAAACATTTAGCATGCTACAATGTAGCCTTAATCAAGATGTTCATCTATCACTGATCAGAAACATTTAGCATGCTATAATGTAGCCTAAATCAAGATGTTCATCTATCACTGATCAGAAACATTTAGCATGCTATAATGTAGCCTTAATCAATAGTATTATGTTTCTATTGCCTTATATAATCTATCCACCATGGAGCTGTGAGAGCATGTCCTGTTTGATGTATCTCAACATAACAGTCTACTTCAATATAATCAAATCAAATCAAATCAAATCAAATTTTATTGGTCACATGCGCCGAATACAACAGGTGCAGACATTACAGTGAAATGCTTACTTACAGCCCTTAACCAACAGTGCATTTATTTTAAACAAAAAAAGTAAGAATAAAACAACAACAAAAAAGTGTTGAGAAAAAAAGAGCAGAAGTAAAAATAAAGTGACAGTAGGGAGGCTATATATACAATAGAATAAAGTGACAGTAGGGAGGCTATATATACAGGGGGGTACCGTTGCATAGTCAATGTGCGGGGGCACCGGCTAGTTGAGGTAGTTGAGGTAATATGTACATGTGGGTAGAGTTAAAGTGACTATGCATAAATACTTAACAGAGTAGCAGCAGCGTAAAAAAGTATGGGGTGGGGGAGCAGTGCAAATAGTCCGGGTAGCCATGATTAGCTGTTCAGGAGTCTTATGGCTTGGGGGTAGAAGCTGTTGAGAAGTCTTTTGGACCTAGACTTGGCACTCCGGGTACCGCTTGCCGTGCGGTAGCAGAGAGAACAGTCTATGACTAGGGTGACTGGAGTCTTTGACAATTTTGAGGGCCTTCCTCTGACACCGCCTGGTATAGAGGTCCTGGATGGCAGGGAGCTTTGCCCCTGTGATGTACTGGGCCGTACGCACTACCCTCTGTAGTGCCTTGCGGTCAGAGGCCAAGCAGTTGCCATACCAGGCGGTGATGCAACCAGTCAGGATGCTCTCGATGGTGCAGCTGTAGAATTTTTGAGGATCTGAGGACCCATGCCAAATCTTTTTAGTCTCCTGAGTGGGAATAGGCTTTGTCGTGCCCTCTTCACGACTGTCTTGGTGTGTTTGGACCATGATAGTTCGTTGGTGATGTGGACACCAAGGAACTTGAAGCTCTCAACCTGTTCCACTACAGCCCCGTCGATGAGAATGGGGGCGTGCTCAGTCCTCTTTTTTTTCCTGTAGTCCACAATCATCTCCTTTGTCTTGGTCACGTTGAGGGAGAGGTTGTTGTCCTGGCACCACACGGCCAGATCTCTGACCTCCTCCCTATAGGCTGTCTCATCGTTGTCGGTGATCAGGCCTACCACTGTTGTGTCGTCGGCAAACTTAATGATGGTGTTGGAGTCGTGCCTGGCCATGCAGTCATGGGTGAACAGAGAGTACAGGAGGGGACTGAGCACGCACCCCTGAGGGGCCCCCGTGTTGAGGATCAGTGTGGCAGATGTGTTGTTACCTACCCTTACCACCTGGGGGGCGGCCCGTCAGGAAGTCCAGGATCCAGTTGCAGAGGGAGGTGTTTAGTCCCAGGATCCTTAGCTTAGTGATGAGCTTTGAGGGCACTATGGTGTTGAATGCTGAGCTGTAGTCAATGAATAGCATTCTCACGTAGGTGTTCCTCTTGTCCAGGTGGGAAAGGGCAGTGTGGAGTGCGATAGAGATTGCATCATCTGTGGATCTGTTGGGGCGGTATGCAAATTGGAGTGGGTCTAGGGTTTCTGGGATTATGCTGTTGATGTGAGCCATGACCAGTCTTTCAAAGCACTTCATGGCTACAGACGTCAGTGAGGGCACTATGGTGTTGAATGCTGAGCTGTAGTCAATGAATAGCATTCTCACGTAGGTGTTCCTCTTGTCCAGGTGGGAAAGGGCAGTGTGGAGTGCGATAGAGATTGCATCATCTGTGGATCTGTTGGGGCGGTATGCAAATTGGAGTGGGTCTAGGGTTTCTGGGATTATGCTGTTGATGTGAGCCATGACCAGTCTTTCAAAGCACTTCATGGCTACAGACGTCAGTGCCACGGGTCGGTAGTCATTTAGGCAGGTTATCTTAGAGTTCTTGGGCACGGGGACTATGGTGGTCTGCTTGAAACATGTTGGTATTACAGACTCAGTCAGGGACATGTTGAAAATGTCAGTGAAGACACTTGCCAGTTGGTCAGCACATGCTCGGAGTACACGTCCTGGTAATCCCTCTGGCCCTGCGGCCTTGTGAATGTTGACCTGCTTAAAAGTCTTACTCACATCGGCTATGGAGAGCGTGATCACATAGTCGTCCGGAACAGCTGGTGCTCTCATGCATACTTCAGTGTTGCTTGCCTCGAAGCGAGCATAGAAGTGGTTTAGCTCGTCTGGTAGGCTTGTGTCACTGGGCAGCTCGCGGCTGTGCTTCCCTTTGTAGTCTGTAATAGTTTTCAAGCCCTGCCACATCCGACGAGCGTCAGAGCCAGTGTAGTATGATTCAATCTTAGACCTGTATTGACTCTTTGCCTGTTTGATGGTTCGTCGGAGGTCATAGCGGGATTTCTTATAAGCGTCCGGGTTAGAGTCCCGTTCCTTGAAAGCGGCAGCTCTACCCTTTAGCTCAGTGCGGATGTTTCCTGTAATCCATGGCTTCTGGTTGGGGTATGTACGCACGGTCACTGTGGGGGACGACATCATCGATGCACTTATTGATGAAGCCAGTGACTGATGTGGTGTACTCCTCAATGCTGTCTGAAGAATCCCGAACATGTTCCAGTCTGTGCTAGCAAAACAGTCCTGTAGCTTAGCATCTGCGTCATCTGACCACTTTTTTATTAGCCGAATCACTGGTGCTTCCTGCTTCAGTTTTTGCTTATAAGCAGGAATCAGGAGGATAGAGTTATGGTCAGATTTGCCAAATGGAGGGCGAGGGAGAGCTTTGTATGCGTCTCTGTGTGTGGAGTAAAGGTGGTCTAGAGTTTTTTCCCCTCTGGTTGCACATTTAACATGCTGGTAGAAATTAGGTAGAACGGATTTAAGTTTCCCTGCATTAAAGTCCCCTGCTACTAGGAGCGCTGCATCTGGATGAGCGTTTTCCTGTTGATTAATGGCCTTGTACAACTCATTCAGTGCAATCTTAATGCCAGCATTGGTTTGTGGTGGTAAATAGACAGCTATGAAAAATATAGATGAAAACTCTCTTGGTAAATAGTGTGGTCTGCAGCTTATCATAAGATACTCTACCTCAGGCGAGCAAAACCTTGAGACTTCCTTAGTATTTGATTTGGTGCACCAGCTGTTGTTTACAAATATACAGAGACCGCCACCCCTCGTCTTACCCGAGTCTGCCGTTCTGTCCTGCCGATGTAGCGTATAGCCTGCTAGCTGAATGTTATCATTGTCGTCGTTCAGCCACGACTCCGTGAAACATAAGATATTACAGTTTTTAATGTCCCGTTGGTAGGATAACCGTAATCTTAAATCGTCCATTTTATTCTCCAAAGCTTGAACGTTGGCTAATAGGATTGATGGGAGAGGCAGTTTACTCGTTCGCCGTCGGATCTTACAAGGCACCCCCGACCTACGTCCACGATATCTCCGTCTCTTCCTCACGCGAATGACGGGGATCTGGGCCTTGTCGGGAGTCTGTAGAATATCCTTCGCGAACGCCTCGTTGAAGAAAAAGTGTTCGGCCCAACGCGAGGTGAGTAATCGCTGTCCTGATATCCAGAAGCTCTCTTTGGTTATAAGAGACGATGGCAGAAACATTATGTACAAAATAAATTACAAATAACGCGGAAAAACACACATAATAGTACAATTGGTTAGAGGGCTGTAAAACGGCAGCCATCTTCTTCCGGCGCTGTTCTTAAAGAAAAAGTCAATCATTCATTCATGTCATTACACTGCATACGAGTCATCCATGCCATTAAATATGCGGCT
Organism: Coregonus clupeaformis; assembly: GCF_020615455.1. Lineage (NCBI taxonomy): Eukaryota > Metazoa > Chordata > Actinopteri > Salmoniformes > Salmonidae > Coregonus > Coregonus clupeaformis. The sequence goes on along the minus strand of NW_025533799.1, from coordinate 66,734 downwards.
ATTATGAGAAAAACCTGGATTATATTAACATTGATATGAACATATGTATGGAAATCAATTATTAATATATTCTGAATTATTATTCAGCTGTATGGATTCATTAACTTTTTTTTTTGGAGGCCCTTTGCTGGAGGTTCACACACCTGCCTCTTCTGCCTAATGGTATGTCTGCCACTGGATGGCAGCTTGGCTCTGACAGCTGTACGGCTGACTGACCTTCTGGACGTCTGGGGGTTAGCGCTGCTGTTCTACGGTTGGCTGCAGAATGTGGGCAGGGCAGGGGGCTGGACAGGGAGGGGTGGGCAGAGAGAGGGCAAGGCCATGTGCTTGGCTCTTGGTTCTGTGTGACAGGTGACAGCTCAGCTCTGATGTTGGCAGGCACCAGAGAGTACTAAAAGTGCTGTGTCGGTCGTACAGTACAACGACAGGAGAGGAGGAGGTTGTTAACCTTTGGAGTCCAAAGGTGACATTTGTACATGACATTTGTACATTTCATGTGCCATTTGGACATGGTTCTGTGACTTTTGGTTTCGGAACCCGACTTCCTATGATCAGAGGTGACAAGTGGACACTTTGGCCATTTGCAGTATAATGTGTAACAAATGGAACATTTATCCATTTGCAGTGTAACATGCCTGATATGGACATTCCATAGGCCTAATGGACAAACTCACATAAAATAAAATAAATCTATATCCATACGGTTCTTTAGTAATGTATAATTGAGACAAATCGCACTTTTGACGAAGTTTTTATAGTTGGTCATTTCACCCTCGAGATTTGACTTGGGTATACATTTGCAATATGCTTTGCTACGGTTGATCGAGCTCGCCATCCTGAGGATGTTTGAGTTACTACACTTGGCATTTGCTGTATGCCATTTGCAATATGTTTTACACGATTTGCCGTCCATTTGAGTAAACATTTAATTTGGGTGCATGTTTCGCCCAATGCCAATATATTGCCATTCATTTTTGTCCAAAAAAGGGGTCATTTCCCTTCCCCTGAGTCAGGGAGTTAAGACATGATACCTCTGTCCCTGAGTCAGAGAGTTAAGACATACTTGGACTATGTACTTATAGCCCCGCGGTCGGCCTGGTATCCATAATACCATTCATTCACAGATTAGCTGCATGGCACTTAGCAGTGTTCATTGATCTGGCCTGCGTCAACACTGCCTGAGGAAGACTCTAGTAGTCGAAACGCGTTGCAGTTGTGCATCCTGATTTACTATGCTGACTGCTCCCATATGTATATTTTTGTAAATATATTATGTTAATAGTTCACTAAAGTTTATTGCAACGTACCGGCCGCCTACACGTCTTCTTTCTTTGGTTTACCTGGGCTGATTCCCAAATGGCACCCTATTCCCTATGTACTGTAGTGCACTACTTTTGGCACCCTATTCCCTATGTACTGTAGTGCACTACTTTTGACCAGGGCCCATAGGACTCTGGTCAAAAGTAGTGCACTATATACGGGACAGGGTTCCATTTGGGATGCTGCACCTGGTGTGCACATTCTCACATAGCCTATCCGTCCTGGAAGCTAGCTGGGAAACAACAAAGCCTTGGCCTCACATAGCCTATCCATCCTGGTAGCTAGCTGGGAAAGAACAAAGCCTTGGCCTCACATAGCCTATCCATCCTGGAAGCTAGCTGGGAAACAACAAAGCCTTGGCCTCACATAGCCTATCCATCCTGGTAGCTAGCTGGGAAACAACAAAGCCTTGGCCTCACATAGCCTATCCATCCTGGAAGCTAGCTGGGAAAGAACAAAGCCTTGGCCTCACATAGCCTATCCATCCTGGTAGCTAGCTGGGAAATAACAAAGCCTTGGCTTCACATAGCCTATCCATCCTGGAAGCTAGCTGGGAAACTACAAAGCCTTGGCCTCACATAGCCTATCCATCCTGGAAGCTAGCTGGGAAAGAACAAAGCCTTGGCCTCACATAGCCTATCCATCCTGGTAGCTAGCTGGGAAATAACAAAGCCTTGGCTTCACATAGCCTATCCATCCTGGAAGCTAGCTGGGAAACTACAAAGCCTTGGCTTCACATAGCCTATCCGTCCTGGAAGCTAGCTGGGAAATAACAAAGCCTTGGCCTCACATAGCCTATCCATCCTGGTAGCTAGCTGGGAAAGAACAAAGCATTGGCCTCACATAGCCTATCCATCCTGGTAGCTAGCTGGGAAAGAACAAAGCCTTGGCTTCACATAGCCTATCCATCCTGGTAGCTAGCTGGGAAATAACAAAGCCTTGGCTTCACATAGCCTATCCATCCTGGTAGCTAGCTGGGAAACAACAAAGCCTTGGCTTCACATAGCCTATCCATCCTGGTAGCTAGCTGGGAAAGAACAAAGCCTTGGCCTCACATAGCCTATCCATCCTGGTAGCTAGCTGGGAAACAACAAAGCCTTGGCTTCACATAGCCTATCCATCCTGGAAGCTAGCTGGGAAACAACAAAGCCTTGGCCTCACATAGCCTATCCATCCTGGTAGCTAGCTGGGAAAGAACAAAGCCTTGGCCTCACATAGCCTATCCATCCTGGTAGCTAGCTGGGAAAGAACAAAGCCTTGGCTTCACATAGCCTATCCATCCTGGTAGCTAGCTGGGAAACAACAAAGCCTTGGCCTCACATAGCCTATCCATCCTGGTAGCTAGCTGGGAAAGAACAAAGCCTTGGCCTCACATAGCCTATCCATCCTGGTAGCTAGCTGGGAAACAACAAAGCCTTGGCTTCACACCTCATGACCATAGTAAGCCCCATCAGCATAATGCTGCTGCCTGTATGGGGAACATTATTACCATGTGATTGGAGGGGTGATGAGAAACATTGTGTCCCAAATGGCACCCTATTCACTATATAGTGCATTACTTTTTACCAGAGCCCTATGGGTCCCTGTGAGCCCTATGGGTCCCTGTGAGCCCTGTGGGTCCCTGTGAGCCCTGTGGGTCCCTGTGAGCCCTGTGGGTCCCTGTGAGCCCTATGGGTCCCTGTGAGCCCTGTGGGTCCATGTGAGCCCTGTGGGTCCCTGTGAGGGTCCCTGTGAGCCCTATGGGTCCCTGTGAGCTCTGTGGGTCCCTGTGAGCCCTGTGGGTCCCTGTGAGCCCTGTGGGTCCCTGTGAGCCCTATGGGTCCCTGTGAGCCCTGTGGGTCCCTGTGAGCCCTGTGGGTCCCTGTGAGGGTCCCTGTGAGCCCTATGGGTCCCTGTGAGCCCTATGGGTCCCTGTGAGCCATGTGGGTCCCTGTGAGCCCTATGGGTCCCTGTGAGCCCTGTGGGTCCCTGTGAGCCCTATGGGTCCCTGTGAGCCCTGTGGGTCCCTGTGAGCCCTATGGGTCCCTGTGAGCCCTATGGGTCCCTGTAGGTCCCTGTGGGTCCCTGTGAGCCCTATGGGTCCTGTGGGTCCCTGTGGGTCCCTGTGAGCCCTATGGGTCCTGTGGGTCCCTATGGGTCCCTGTGAGCCCTATGGGTCCCTATGGGTCCCTGTGAGCCCTATGGGTCCCTGTGAGCCCTATGGGTCCCTGTGAGCCCTATGGGTCCCTGTGAGCCCTGTGGGTCCCTGTGATCCCCTGTGGGTCCCTGTGAGCCCTGTGGGTCCCTGTGAGCCCTGTGGGTCCCTGTGAGCCCTATGGGTCCCTATGGGTCCCTGTGAGCCCTGTGGGTCCCTGTGAGCCCTATGGGTCCCTATGGGTCCCTGTGAGCCCTGTGGGTCCCTGTGAGCCCTATGGGTCCCTATGGGTCCCTGTGAGCCCTATGGGTCCCTGTGAGCCCTATGGGTCCCTGTGAGCCCTATGGGTCCCTGTGAGCCCTATGGGTCCCTGTGAGCCCTATGGGTCCCTGTGAGCCCTATGGGTCCCTGTGAGCCCTGTAATGGTCCCTGTGAGCCCTATGGATCCCTGTGAGCCCTATGGGTCCCTGTGAGCCCTGTGGGTCCCTGTGATCCCCTGTGGGTCCCTGTGAGCCCTGTGGGTCCCTGTGAGCCCTGTGGGTCCCTGTGAGCCCTATGGGTCCCTGTGGGTCCCTGTGAGCCCTATGGGTCCCTGTGAGCCCTATGGGTCCCTGTGAGCCCTGTGGGTCCCTGTGAGCCCTATGGGTCCCTGTGAGCCCTATGGGTCCCTGTGAGCCCTGTGGGTCCCTGTGAGCCCTGTGGGTCCCTGTGAGCCCTGTGGGTCCCTGTGGGTCCCTGTGAGCCCTATGGGTCCCTGTGAGCCCTGTGGGTCCCAGTGAGCTCTATGGGTCCCTGTGAGCCCTGTGGGTCCCTGTGAGCCCTGTGGGTCCCTGTGAGCCCTATGGGTCCCTGTGAGCCCTATGGGTCCCTGTGAGCCCTGTGGGTCCCTGTGAGCCCTGTGGGTCCCTGTGAGCCCTGTGGGTCCCTGTGAGCCCTATGGGTCCCTGTGAGCCCTATGGGTCCCTGTAAGCCCTGTGGGTCCCTGTGAGCCCTGTGAGCCCTGTGGGTCCCTGTAAGCCCTGTGGGTCCCTGTGAGCCCTATGGGTCCCTGTGAGCCCTGTGGGTCCCTGTGAGCCCTATGGGTCCCTGTGAGCCCTATGGGTCCCTGTGAGGGTCCCTGTGAGGATCCCTGTGACCCCTGTGGGTCCCTGTGAGCCCTATGGGTCCCTGTGAGCCCTATGGGTCCTGGTCAAAAGTAGTGCACTGTAATCAAATGCAACAAATGTTACTAAGAATGTATTTAGGCTTTAAACATAAAGCATCCACATCAACAGCCATTTGGGACGCAGCCAAAACCTCCAGTTCAACCAAAACCTCCAGTTCAACCAAAACCTCCAGTCCAGTTCAACCAAAACCTCCAGTTCAACCAAAACCTCCAGTTCAACCAAAACCTTCAGTTCAACCAAAACATCCAGTTCAACCAAAACCTCCAGTTCAACCAAAACCTTCAGTTCAACCAAAACCTCCAGTTCAACCAAAAACTCCAGTTCAACCAAAACCTCCAGTCCAGTTCAACCAAAACCTCCAGTTCAACCAAAACCTCCAGTTCAACCAAAACCTCCAGTTCAACCAAAACCTTCAGTTCAACCAAAACCTCCAGTTCAACCAAAACCTCCAGTTCAACCAAAACCTCCAGTTCAACCGAAACCTTCAGTTCAACCAAAAACTCCAGTTCAACCAAAAACTCCAGTTGATGCATGTTGTTGATAAATAGCTAGAGTGTTTGCATCCTTAATGTATGGAGATTAGTTGTGGGCAAACCAGGGCAATCTGGATTTACAACTTAGATTAACATGAAAAGCACCTTGGTAATTATATGGTAAAGGTTAACACATGGTCAAGTGGTTGTTAGCTGGTACATTCTCTATAGTTGTTGACAGTCTCTTCATTATCACATACTGGATAAAGTTCAATCCAGGGCAATCTGTTCTTGACTTGAAAACGTACATTTTGTGACGAACAACACCTTAAAGTATTTTAATCTGAATTACATTTGAGACTGGGTTGAACCAGTGGTCAAGAGTTCAAGTGTTCAGGGTGACTGGGGTGAATCAGTGTTCAGGTGTTCAGTGTGACTGGGGTCAACCAGTGTTCAGGTGTTCAGTGTGACTGGGTTCAACCAGTGTTCAGGTGTTCAGTGTGACTGGGGTCAACCAGTGTTCAGGTGTTCAGTGTGACTGGGGTCAACCAGTGTTCAGGTGTTCAGTGTGACTGGGGTCAACCAGTGTTCAGGTGTTCAGTGTGACTGGGGTCAACCAGTGTTCAGGTGTTCAGTGTGACTGGGGTCAACCAGTGTTCAGGTGTTCAGTGTGACTGGGGTCAACCAGTGTTCAACTGTTCAGGGTGTTGGTCAAATCTCTCAGCAATGACCAGGCACTACTGTTAATATATAGGCAGTATAGATACACACACACACACACACACACACACACACACACACACACACACACACACACACACACACACACACACACACACACACACACACACACACACACACACACACACACACACACACACACACAGACACACACACACAGACGCACACACACACACAGACACACACACAGACACACACACACACAGACGCACACACACACACAGACGCACACACACACACACACACACACACACAGACGCACACACACACACACACAGACACACACACACAGACGCACACACACACACAGACACACACACAGACACACACACACACAGACGCACACACACACACACACACACACACACACACACACACACACACACACACACACACACACACACACACACACAGACACACACACACACAAGACACACACACACACAGACACACACACACACGCACACACACACGCACAGACACACGCACACACACACACAGACGCACACACACACACACACACACACACAGACGCACACACACACACAGACGCACACACACACAGATGCACACACACACACACACACACACAGACACACACACACACAGACATTAGTGTAGCATGTGTAGTAGGTCCCCTCTGCATCGTGAGCCATGGCTGTTGGCTGTAGATTACATTAGTTAGGGGACACTACAATCTGCTCTTGGGTCTTAAAAGTCCACATTTCCACTAAAACCACCTTAAACTCCCTAATCAGCATTACAATGAAAGCAGGGAGGTGGACTGCTGGTCAAGTGGTGCCAGAGAAGAACCCTATTCCCTACATAGTGCACTACTATCATAGGGCTCAGGTCGAAAGTAGTGCACTGTGTAGGGAACAGGGTGTCATTTGGGACGCACCCGTGGAAAAATCTCTGAGCAATAATGACCATGCACTAAAGTTGTTTAGGTTTAGGGTCCCCTAAGGAATGCAATGTGTGTGTGTGTGTGTGTGCGTGTGTGTTTGTGTGTGTGTGTCTGTGTGTGTGTGTGTGTGTGTGTGTGCGTGTGTTTGTGTGTGTGTGTGTGCTCTGCTAGGAGAAGTGCCTCGTTTGATTTGGCCTTACCCCTCCAAGCCTGTGGGATCTCAGATCTGGTTAAAGGGGAAATCTGGGATTCAAGAATCGATGTCTAAATACAGTATCATTGATTTAAAATCCCAAAATGGATGTACGAATCCCAGATTGCAGCTTTAAACATCTCTGGGAGAATTAACAACAATTATCCTTAGTCTGGTTTGTCCTTAGTCTGACCCTCACAGTCTGCGCGCCAAATGGCACCCTATTCCATATTCCCTACAGTACACTACTTAGCGCTCTGGTCAAAAGTAGTGCACTACTAAATAGGGACGAGGGAGCCATTTAGGACGTAGTATCCGTGTTGTAATACTCCCCAACTCCACTCCAACATTATACAACCTTTTAGAACGTAGTATCCATGTTGATATACTCCCCAACTCCTGTCTAACAGGGTCCCCCTGTAGCTCAGTTGGTAGAGCATGGCGCTTGCAATGCCAGGGTTGTGGGTTCGTTTCCCACGGGGGGGCCAGTATGAAAATGTATGCACTCACTAACTGTAAGTCGCTCTGGATAAGAGCGTTTGCTAAATGACAAAAAAAAACATAATACAACCTTTTTTCTTCCTTCCTCTATTTTCCTGACAAACACTGGTCTGGGCTGGATCACATGACCTCCGCCTCCTTCTCACAGACAAAGCAGAACAAACCAGTTGACACACACACACTAGAGGAGGCTGGTGGGGCGAGCCATAGGAGGATCGGCTTATTGTAATGGCTGGAATGGCATAAATGGGACAGAATCAAACATGTGGTTTCCATGTGTTCAATACAGGCAATTTATTCCATTCCAGCCATTACAATGGGCCCACCCTCCTATAACTCCTCCCAACAGCCTCCTCTGACACACACGCAGGTATCTCTACTACGACAATTACTTTTCAGACTGAGCTCATAGAAAATCTGTCAAACAAAACCCACCAGGCCACTGAAATTGTGTCTTGTCAAATATTCCATGCATGGCACAGATTCTGGATCCGAATGAAACCGGGCTAGTATGATTGAGTCTACTTGCCCGGCTGGTCAGTGGCCAAAACCATCCCTGACTTGAACAGACACTCACCACAACACGGAACCTCTACCTGAGGTGTTATTTGTGACAAAACACTCATTAGCTAGATGAGTGTCTCAAAGGGCATGTCTCCACCCCCCCACCCCCACCACTGCTTAACCACAGGGCCCAGTAGAGCCTCTGACTTAAAACAACCCTATCCCTTTAATTACACCATCATCATACAGGGGGTTGGCGTGACTTCTGGGACAAATATTTGCTCTATCCTCCGTAGTGTGTTCCAAATGACACCCTATGTCCTAATTGGCCCTGGTCAAAAGTAGTGCACTATATAGGGAATAGGGTGGCATTTGGGATGCAACCTTGCTCTTTCCTGTCTGTTTTGACTAGAGAAGACACTCAGCATTGAATAATACAGCCCCAAAGACAATCCTAGATTTGTGGTATCAAGACTCAAGGGGAGGTTTCCCGGACACAGATTTAGTCTAGTTCTGGCCTAAAAAGTTTCTCATCGGAGAATCTCTACTTAAACTTTTAAGTCCAGGACTTGGCTTAATGTCCGAGAAATCGTCTCCACCAAAAGGTTTACTTTGGAAGTACCTAGCTCTATTGTTAATCTTGTTCAGCTTCTAGGCCTACGAGGTAAGACCCCCTCTGTGAAACGCTGGCTGTTTTTATACTTGTGTGGGCAAGGAGAGAGGAGAGCGACGTGGCAGTGTTTTACTTTTAACATCAGTCTCTTTACCATCTTTTCCTGTTCATAAACCACAGAGTATTACAGTTGTTTGGCTTGTTGCGAAGCAATGATGCCGACGCTTCCAACACCGTATGGCGCTCCAGCAGCCAGCTGCATTGTCTGCATCCCAAATGGCACCCTATTCCCTATATAGTGCACTACTTTAGACCAGAGAATGGCACCCTATTCCCTACATAGTGCACTACTTTAGACCAGGGCACTATGGGAATATGTTGCCATTAGGGACAGGCCCCCATTCACTGCTACCATGAATCCTTACTCCCTCTGGGATCCCCCCTTCTGTGTTAACGACACACTCAAACTATAGGCTGTGTCCCAAATCGCACCTCCTTCCCCATAAAGTGCCCTACTTTAGACCAGAGCCTGATAGGCCCATTTGGGACGAAGCCATCCTGTTCATTTTCTTAGAAGTCATATGCCCCCTCAGCTCTGCTCTGCACCCAACCTCCCCACGAAGATAGCATCACAACGGCTGTAAATCATACAAATGTTCTACGATAAATACAATGTAAAAACTGGAGCAGATAAATGCTCCATTCCCCGTGGTCTGTGAGTAGCCTGCCAGCTATGGGAGACTGTTACAGAGCAAGAGAGAGAGCTGTGTGGGGGCAGAAGCACTTGGAACCGTTTGGAAGAGTGTGAGACAAGTGAAAATGGACTCTTGGCTCCGCTGAGACGAAGCAGGATTGGGAAAGAGAAGAGGGATGAAGAAGAACACTGGTGGTTTATGGGTAGTTTGCTGCCTGCATGGGTGGTAGGCAGGCATGGTGACAGGTAAGGGAGCCAGACAGGGAGACAGGCAGGGAGACAGGCAGGGAGACAGACAGGGAGACAGGCAGAGAGACAGACAGGCAGGCAGGCAGGGAGTCAGGCAGGGAGACAGACAGGGAGACAGACAGGCAGGCAGGCAGGGAGACAGACAGGGAGACAGACAGGGAGACAGGCAGAGAGACAGACAGGGAGACAGACAGGGAGACAGGCAGACAGGCAGCCATACAGGTAGGCAGACAGGGAGACAGACAGGCAGGCAGGGAGTCAGGCAGGGAGGCAGACAGGGAGACAGGCAGACAGGGGGGCAGGCAGACAGGTGGGCAGGCAGGGAGATATGCAGGCAGACAGGCAGGCAGGGAGACAGGCAGACAGGCGGGGACACTGGGAGGCAGGTAGGGAGACAGGCAGACAGACAGGGAGACAAGGGGAGGCAGGCAGGCAGGGAGACAGACAGGCAGGCAGCCATACAGGGAGGCAGACAGGAAGCCATACAGGCAGACAGACAGGGAGCCATACAGGCAGACAGACAGGGAGACAGACAGGGAGACAGACAGGGAGACAGACAGGCAGGCAGGCAGGGAGACAGACAGGCAGGCAGGCAGGCAGGGAGACAGACAGGGAGCCATACAGGGAGCCAGACAGACAGGCAGGCAGGCAGGGAGACAGACAGGGAGCCATACAGGGAGACAGACAGACAGGCAGGCAGGCAGGGAGACAGACAGGGAGACAGACAGGGAGACAGGCAGACAGACAGGGAGACAAGGAGGCAGGCAGGCAGGGAGACAGACAGGGAGACAGACAGGTAGGCAGGGAGACAGACAGGGAGACAGAGGCTTATTCCCAGATGGACCTATACAGTCTCTCTGGCGCTTACCTCCCAACTAGATAACCCTCCCAACACCCTCGTCACACATCTGTCTGTCTGTGTGTCTGCCTGTCTGCCTGCCCGGGCGGGCGGGCGGGCAGGCGGGCAGGCGGGCAGGCGGGCAGGCAGACAGACAGACAGACAGACAGACAGACAGACAGACAGACAGACAGGCAGGCAGGCAGGCAGGCAGACAGACAGACAGGCAGGCAGACAGGCAGACAGAGACCTACAGTATATTACAAGGTGTTGCCTCATCCATCCATCCAGCCATCCAACCTGGAAAAGGGAAAAGGCCCTGGAGGTCCTCAAACAGCCCCAGCTACTGATTTAGTCCAGTGGTGGACTTACCATCAGGCAGAAGAGGTAGCTGCCTCAGGCTATCACATCATCAAGGGGCCTTGTGAGCTGAGCACTCAAAAAATATACAGAATATTAGTAATATATACAGTGAGGGAAAAAAGTATTTGATCCCCTGCTGATTTTGTACGTTTGCCCACTGACAAAGAAATGATCAGTCTATAATTTTAATGGTAGGTTTATTTGAACAGTGAGAGACAGAATAACAACAACAAAATCCAGAAAAACGCATGTCAAAAATGTTATAAATTGATTTGCATTTTAATGAGGGAAATAAGTATTTGACCCTCTCAATCAGAAAGATTTCTGGCTCCCAGGTGTCTTTTATACAGGTAACAAGCTGGGATTAGTAGCACACTCTTAAAGGGAGTGCTCCTAATTTCAGCTTGTTACCTGTATAAAACACACCTGTCCACAGAAGCAATCAATCAATCAGATTCCAAACTCTCCACCATGGCCAAGACCAAAGAGCTCTCCAATGATGTCAGGGACAAGATTGTAGACCTACACAAGGCTGGAATGGGCTACAAGACCATCGCCAAGCAGCTTGGTGAGAAGGTGACAACAATTGGTGCGATTATTCGCAAATGGAACACAAAATAACTGTCAATCTCCCTCGGCCTGGGCTCCATGCAAGATCTCACCTCGTGGAGTTGCAATGATCATGAGAACGGTGAGGAATCAGCCCAGAACTACACGGGAGGATCTTGTCAATGATCTCAAGGCAGCTGGGACCATAGTCACCAAGAAAACAATTGGTAACACACTACGCCGTGAAGGACTGAAATCCTGCAGCGCCCGCAAGGTCCCCCTGCTCAAGAAAGCACATATACAGGCCCGTCTGAAGTTTGCCAATGAACATCTGAATGATTCAGAGGAGAAATGGGTGAAAGTGTTGTGGTCAGATGAGACCAAAATCGAGCTCTTTGGCATCAACTCAACTCGCCGTGTTTGGAGGAGGAGGAATGCTGCCTATGACCCCAAGAACACCATCCCCACCGTCAAACATGGAGGTGGAAACATTATGCTTTGGGGGTGTTTTTCTGCTAAGGGGACAGGACAACTTCACGCATCAAAGGGGACGATGGACGGCGCCATGTACCGTCAAATCTTGGGTGAGAACCTCCTTCTCTCAGCCAGGGCATTGAAAATGGGTCGTGGATGGGTATTCCAGCATGACAATGACCCAAAACACACGGCCAAGGCAACAAAGGAGTGGCTCAAGAAGAAGCACATTAAGGTCCTGGAGTGGCCTAGCCAGTCTCCAGACCTTAATCCCATAGAAAATCTGTGGAGGGAGCTGAAGGTTCGAGTTGCCAAACGTCAGGCTCGAAACCTTAATGACTTGGAGAAGATCTGCAAAGAGGAGTGGGACAAAATCCCTCCTGGGATGTGTGCAAACCTGGTGGGCAGCTACAAGAAACGTCTGACCTCTGTGATTGCCAACAAGGGTTTTGCCACCAAGTACTAAGTCATGTTTTGCAGAGGGGTCAAATACTTATTTCCCTCATTAAAATGCAAATCAATTTATAACATTTTTGACATGCGTTTTTCTGGATTGTTTATGAATCCATACAGCCAAATAATAATTCATAGTAGATCAAACATCCATTTCATATCAATATTAATATAAATATATGAAACAAGTATCATTAATCACCCACGGACTGGTTCATAATAATGGACTATTCCACCCCTGACAGAGTTCCCGTGCATTGTTTAACGTGATATGATTGCAAGCGTGACTTTCATTGAAATGAAGCTGCAGCAATGAGGCGCTTTCAGAGCACAGCAGAGAACATACAAATAAAGGGGGAAAATGACCGAAGTTATCATGTCTTAAAGAGACAGGTGCTGCTGATAATACTGCCATCATCATGGATACAGAGGACGCGTACAGCGCCTTCGGAAAGTATTTAGACCCCTTCCCCTTTTCCACATTTTGTTACGTTACAGCCTTATTCTAAAATGGATTAGATATAAACATGTCCTCATCAATCTACACACAATACCCCATACTGACGAAGCAAAAATATTTTTTTCTCAACTTTAGCAAATTTATTTAAAAAATAGAACAACGGAAATATCACATTTACATAAGTATAGGTACATGTGCCTTTTACTGAGGAGTGGCTTCCGTCTGGCCACTCTAACATAAAGGCCTGATTGGTGGAATGCTGCAGAGATGGTTGTCATTCTGGAAGGTTCTCCCATCTCCACAGAGGAACTCTGGAGCTCTGTCAAAGTGACCATCAGGTTTTTGGTCACCTCCCTGACCAAGGCCCTTCACCCCCGATTGCTCAGTTTGGCCGGGTGGCCAGCTCTAGGAAGAGTCTTGGTGGTTCCAAACTTCTTCCATTTAAGAATGATGGAAGCCACTGTGTTCTTGGGGACCTTCAATGCCGCAGAAATGTTTTGGTACAATTCTCCAGATCTGTGCCTTGACACAATCTTGTCTCGGAGCTCTACGGCCAATTCCTTCGACCTCATGGCTTGGTTTTTGCTCTGACATGCACTGTCAATTGTGGGACCTTATGTAGGTGTGTGCCTTTCCAAATAATGTCCAATCAATTGAATTTACCACAGGTGGACTCCAATCAAGTTGTAGAAACATCTCAAGGATGATCAATAGAAACAGGATGCACCTGAGCTCAATTTCGAGTCGCAAAGGGTCTGAATACTTTTGTCAATAAGGTATTTCAGTTTTTTTTATTTTTATAAATGTGCTAAAATTTCTAAAAACCTGTTTTCGCTTTGTCATTATGGGGTATTGTGTGTAGATTGATGAGGAAAATTTTTAATTTAATCAATTTTAGAATAAGGCTGTAACGTAACAAAATGTGGAAAAAGTCAAGGGGTCTGAATACTTTCCGAATGCACTGTATGTATAGCCCATATATCTGATGCTGTCTGGTCATACAGCGGCACACACACATCCATATACAGCGGCTTGAGAAAGTATTCACCCCCCTTGGCATTTTTCCTATTTTGTTGCCTTACAACCTGGAATTAAAGGGGATTTTGGGGGGTTTGTATCAATTGATTTACACAACATGCCTACCACTTTGAAGATGCAAACAAGTAATAAGACAACAAAACAGAAAACTTGAGCTTAACTCACTACCCCCTCCATTCTTCAAGGCAAAACTGCTCCAGCTCCTTCAAGTTGGATGGGTTCCGCTGGTGTACAGCAATCTTTAAGTCATACCACAGATTCTCAATTGGATTGAGGTCTGGGCTTTGACTAGGCCATTCCAATACATTTAAATGTTTCCCCTTAAACCAATCAAGTGTTGCTTTAGCAGTATGCTTAGGGTCATTGTCCTGCTGGAAGGTGAACGTCCGTCCCAGTCTCAAATCTCTGGAAGACCGAAACAATTTTCCCTGAAGAATTTCCCTGTATTTAGCGACATCCATCATTCCTTCAATTCTGACCAGTGTCCCAGTCCCTGCCGATGGAAAAACATCCCCACAGCATGATGCTGCCACCACCATGCTTCACTGTGGGGATGGTGTTCTCGGGGTGATGAGAGGTGTTGGGTTTGCGCTAGACATAGTGTTTTCCTTGATGGCCAAAAGGCCAATTTTAGTCTCATCTGACCAGAGTACCTTCTTCCATATGTTTGGGGAGTCTCCCACATGCCTTTTGGTGAACACCAAACGTGTTTGTTAATTTTTTTCTTTAAGCAATGGCTTTTTTCTGGCCACTCTTCTGTGAAGCCCAGCTCTGTGGAGTGTACGGCTTAAAGTGGTCCTATGGACAGATACTCCAATCTCCGCTGTGGAGCTTTGCAGCTCCTTCAGGGTTATCTTTGGTCTCTTTGTTGCCTCTCTGATTAATGCCCTCCTTGCCTGGTCTGTGAGTTTTGGTGGGCGGACCTCTATTGGCAGGTTTGTTGTGGTGCCATATTCTTTCAATTTTTTAATAATGGATTTAATGGTGCTCTGTGGGATGTTCAAAATTTCAGATATTTTATTTTTATGTACTTCTCCACACCTTTGTCCCTGACCTGTTTGGAGAGCTCCTTGGTCTTCATGGTGTCGCTTGCTTGGTGGTGCCCCTTGCTTAGTGGTGTTGCAGACTCTGGGGCCTTTCAGAACAGGTGTATATATACTGAGATCATGTGACAGATCATGTGACACTTAGATTGCACACAGGTGGACTTTATTTAACTAATTATGTGACTTCTGAAGGTAATTGGTTGCACCAGATCATATTTAGGGGCTTCATAGCAAAGGGGGTGAATACATATGCACGCATCACTTTTCAGTAATTTTTTTCATTTCACTTCACCAATTTGGACTATTTTGTGTATGTCCATTACATGAAATTCAAATAAAAATCCATTTAAATTACAGGTTGTAATGCAACAAAATAGGAAAAACGGCAAGGGGGATGAATACTTTTGCAAGGCACTGTAAATTTACATTTTAGTAGACGCTCTTATCCAGAGCGACTTACATGAACAATTAGGGTTAAGTGCCTTGCTTAAGGGCACATCGACAGATTTTTCACCTAGTCGGCTCGGGGATTAGAACCAGTGACCTTTCGGTTACTGGCACAACGCTCTTAACCACTAAGCTACCTGCCAAATATTTGGCATGTCATGCTAGACAGCATCAGATACATATAGTCTACATACAGGGAGACAGAGGGGTGCTCTTTCACTCGGATGGTTTCAGCCACTCAGACTGGCCTCTGCACGAGGCATCCAAATCACTAAGTCCGCCCCTGATTTAGTCATGAAGTTGATATCCAATGAATGAATTCATGCTTAATATTTTACACAGTCCAGGGGGGCTAGGCTACATTAAGTGAATATGATGACATTTAGTGCTGAGGCGATGTAATTCCAGGAGCCAATGGGATCAAAGGTAGAGAGGAGTGGCGCTGGAGAGAGTGGAGGCAGGCTGGATGAATCTCTTTTGATGTGTGTAAAACCTGCCATCTAGTGGTCTAGTCTGGTAGGGTAGTATTTTGACTTGGCACTTTTTTAGCTGTCATTTTCAATAATGGGGCTTACAGTAAGAGAATATTACTTAAGACTATTTGGCGTTATTGTAAAAATGTGTTTTTAGAGGGTTTAATGACATCACAAGATATCAGATATTAATTCAATAACACTGACTTATTTTATCTAGATAATATGGCTCATAGGGCCTCTCTGAGAAGGAGACCTTGGTCTCAGCATGACTCCCTGTTCAATAGGGCTCGTAGGGCCTCTCTGAGAAGGAGACCTTGGTCTCAGCATGACTCCCTGTTCAATAGGGCTCGTAGGGCCTCTCTGAGAAGGAGACCTTGGTCTCAGCATGACTCCCTGTTCAATAGGGCTCGTAGGGCCTCTCTGAGAAGGAGACCTTGGTCTCAGCATGACTCCCTGTTCAATAGGGCTCGTAGGGCCTCTCTGAGAAGGAGACCTTGGTCTCAGCATGACTCCCTGTTCAATAGGGCTCGTAGGGCCTCTCTGAGAAGGAGACCTTGGTCTCAGCATGACTCCCTGTTCAATAGGGCTCGTAGGGCCTCTCTGAGAAGGAGACCTTGGTCTCAGTATGACTCCCTGTTCAATAGGGCTCGTAGGGCCTCTCTGAGAAGGAGACCTTGGTCTCAGCATGACTCCCTGTTCAATAGGGCTCGTAGGGCCTCTCTGAGAAGGAGACCTTGGTCTCAGCATGACTCCCTGTTCAAATAAAGGTTCAAGAAAATCTAATATGACAACACAATATATTTCCAGTTACTGTAAAACAGCTTATCATTTTTAAGAACTAATCTACGTAGACCTACGGGCCCTTGGTAAAAAGTAGTGCACTATATAGGAGACATGGTGCCATTTGGGATGCAAACATCTGGGTCACTACTCTACATTCTGTACCAGATGAGATACACAGCATCACACCACACAGCACCACACAGCACCACACCACACAGCATCACACCACACAGCATCACACCGCACAGCACCACACCACACAGCATCACACCACACAGCACCACACCACACAGCATCACACCACACAGCATCACACCGCACAGCACCACACCACACAGCATCACACCACACAGCACCACACCACACAGTATCACACCACACAGCATCACACACAGCATCACACCACACAGCATCACACCACACAGCATCACACAGCACCACACCACACAGCATCACACCACACAGCATCACACACAGCATCACACCACACAGCATCACACCACACAGCATCACACAGCACCACACCACACAGCATCACACCACACAGCATCACACCACACAGCATCACACCACACAGCACCACACCACACAGCACCACACCAAACAGCATCACACCATACAGCATCACACAGCACCACACCAAACAGCATCACACCATACAGCACCACACCACACAGCAACACCCCACACAGCATCACACCAAACAGCACCACAACACTCAGCATCACAACACACAGCACCACACCACACAGCATCACACCACACCACACAGCATCACACCACACAGCATCACACCACACAGCATCACACCACACAGCACCACAACACATAGCACCACACCACACCACACAAGCACCACACCACATAGCACCACACCACACAGCATCACACCACACAGCACCACACCACACAGCACCACACAGCACCACACCACACAGCACCACAACACATAGCACCACACCACACCACACAGCACCACACCACACAGCATCACACCACACATCATCACACCACACAGCACCACACCACACAGCACCACACCACACAGTATCACACCACACAGCATCACACACAGCATCACACCACACAGCATCACACCACACAGCACCAAACCACACAGCACCACACAGCACCACACCACACAGCACCACAACACATAGCACCACACCACACCACACAGCACCACACCACACAGCATCACACCACACATCATCACACCACACAGCACCACACCACACAGCACCACACCACACAGTATCACACCACACAGCATCACACACAGCATCACACCACACAGCATCACACCACACAGCACCAAACCACACAGCACCACACCAAACAGCACCACACCACACCGCATCACATTACACAGCACCACACCACACAGCACCACACCAAACAGCATCACACCACACAACACCACACAGCACCACACCAAACAGCACCACACCACACAGCACCAAACCACACAGCATCACACCACACATCACCACACATCATCACACCACACAGCATCACACCACACAGTACTGAGAGGCTGCCCACTCCTACAGCAGACAGGCCTTATTGTCCTGTTAGTGAGAGGCTGCCCACTCCTACAGCAGACAGGCCTTATTGTCCTGTTAGTGAGCGGCTGCCCACTCCTACAGCAGACAGGCCTTATTGTCCTGTTAGTGAGCGGCTGCCCACTCCTACAGCAGACAGGCCTTATTGTCCTGTTAGTGAGAGGCTGCCCACTCCTACAGCAGACAGGCCTTATTGTCCTGATAGTGAGAGGCTGCCCACTCCTACAGCAGACAGGCCTTATTGTCCTGTTAGTGAGAGGCTGCCCACTCCTACAGCAGACAGGCCTTATTGTCCTGTTAGTGAGCGGCTGCCCACTCCTACAGCAGACAGGCCTTATTGTCCTGTTAGTGAGAGGCTGCCCACTCCTACAGCAGACAGGCCTTATTGTCCTGTTAGTGAGAGGCTGCCCACTCCTACAGCAGACAGGCCTTATTGTCCTGTTAGTGAGAGGCTGCCCGCTCCTACAGCAGACAGGCCTTATTGTCCTGTTAGTGAGAGGCTGCCCACTCCTACAGCAGACAGGCCTTATTGTCCTGTTAGTGAGCGGCTGCCCACTCCTACAGCAGACAGGCCTTATTGTCCTGTTAGTGAGCGGCTGCCCGCTCCTACAGCAGACAGGCCTTATTGTCCTGTTAGTGAGAGGCTGCCCGCTCCTACAGCAGACAGGCCTTATTGTCCTGTTAGTGAGCGGCTGCCCACTCCTACAGCAGACAGGCCTTATTGTCCTGTTAGTGAGAGGCTGCCCACTCCTACAGCAGACAGGCCTTATTGTCCTGTTAGTGAGAGGCTGCCCACTCCTACAGCAGACAGGCCTTATTGTCCTGTTAGTGAGAGGCTGCCCACTCCTACAGCAGACAGGCCTTATTGTCCTGTTAGTGAGAGGCTGCCCACTCCTACAGCAGACAGGCCTTATTGTCCTGTTAGTGAGCGGCTGCCCACTCCTACAGCAGACAGGCCTTATTGTCCTGTTAGTGAGCGGCTGCCCACTCCTACAGCAGACAGGCCTTATTGTCCTGTTAGTGAGCCGGCTGCCCACTCCTACAGCAGACAGGCCTTATTGTCCTGTTAGTGAGAGGCTGCCCACTCCTACAGCAGACAGGCCTTATTGTCCTGTTAGTGAGAGGCTGCCCACTCCTACAGCAGACAGGCCTTATTGTCCTGTTAGTGAGCGGCTGCCCGCTCCTGAGACACAGGAACACATGCCTGTTAAGTCAAGGTTACACTAAATCATAAATTGAGGCTTCGTCCCAAATGGCAAACTATTCCCTATGTAGTTCACTACTTTTGACCAGGACACAGTTGAATGTCAACCCCAGACCTTGATATCTCATCATCATAAGGAGACAATGCCTTTGCCATCGCGCCTTGCATAAGACAAAGGGAAGGTTGCTATGTGTGTGTGTTTGTGTGTGTGTGTGTGTGTGTGTGTGTTTGTTTGTGTGTGTGTGTGTGTGTGTGTGTGTGTGTGTGTTTGTGTGTGTGTGTGTGTGTGTGTGTGTGTGTGTGTGTGTGTTTGTGTGTTTGTGTGTGTGTGTGTGTGTGTGTGTGTGTGTGTGTGTGTTTATGTGTGTGTGTTTGTGTGTGTGTGTGTGTGTGTGTGTGTGTGTGTGTGTGTGTGTGTGTGTGTGTGTGTGTGTGTGTGTGTGTGTGTGTGTGTGTGTGTGTGTGTGTGTGTGTGTGTGTGTGTGTGTGTGTGTGTGTGTGTGTGTTAGCATGTATAACACACTGCTACAGCAGTCTATCTGGTCTAGATAGTCTTGGTGGGGGAGTGAAAAGTTCCAAGTTAAAACACTCATAACTGATATACAGTGGATCTCCAGTGGGTTGCATGGCAGGAGGCTGGGGTGTGTGTGGGGTCAGCTATCTGGTCTCTCTCCTTCTCCCTTGGTGTCCTCGGCACCACGGATCTGATGTTGAAACAAGCTGATGTTCTGATGTTCTGACCAAGCCGAGTCAGGTTTTATATTGTTCCTCTGAGGACAGTGATGCTAAAGTGGTTTGGCACACTGAGCACCATCGGACGTTTCTTCAGACTGTGGGGTTAAACAATGGTCAAACAACAAGTTTACTGGAACCGGACGGAACAGAAGGTAAAATAAAATAATCATGCAAGAAAATACGAATCAATAAAATAAAATCCTATATTTGTCCCTGGAGTGGTGTGCCTTCTGCCCTCGCGGAAGCTGCC
The DNA here is from genome assembly GCF_020615455.1 of Coregonus clupeaformis. Classification (NCBI taxonomy): domain Eukaryota; kingdom Metazoa; phylum Chordata; class Actinopteri; order Salmoniformes; family Salmonidae; genus Coregonus; species Coregonus clupeaformis. Next base: position 46,558 of record NW_025533799.1, on the reverse strand, counting down.
TGTCACGCCTCGAACAGAAGACAGACTCCTGCCCTGTGGGCCGTTCTGGCTGGGACGAGGCTCCTAACTTATCCTGCTGAAGGTGAGTCTTATCAGGCCTGTAGGTTAGATCAATCCTGCCTTAGCCAGGAGCACACGCCCAGCACTCACTCACGTATGCTGTGTTCCAAATGGCACCTTATTCCCTTTAAAGTGCAGGGCCCAGTGGGTTCCGTTCAATGTAGTGCCCTGTAGCTCAGTTGGTAGAGCATGGCGCTTGCAACGCCAGGGTTGTGGGTTCGTTTCCCACGGGGGGGGCAGTATGAAAATGTATGCACTCACTAACTGTATGTCGCTCTGGATAAGAACGTCTGCTAAATGACTAAAATGTAAAATGTCAATAGTAGTGCACTATATAGGGAATAGGGTGCCATTTGGAACTTAATCAGAGTTCTCTGGTGGTCATCGAGTTACAGTGAACAAATAAGAACCTCTGTGTTAGATAAGTAGACAACAATGTCTCCATAGACATCGCTGTTGGCTGGGCTCCCTGCCTGTGCCATTAAACCCCTACAACTTATCCAGAACGCTGCAGCCCGTCTGGTGTTCAACCTTCCCAAGTTCTCTCACGTCACCCCGCTCCTCCGCACACTCCACTGGCTTCCAGTTGAAGCTCACATCTACTACAAAACCATGGTGCTTGCCTACGGAGCTGTGAGGGGAACGGCACCTCCTTACCTTCAGGCTCTGATCAGTCCCTACATCCAAACGAGGGCATTGCGTTTATATAGCTACTGACCCTGGAACTGTCCCTGTATATAGCTACTGACCCTGGAACTGTCCCTGTATATAGCTACTGACCCTGGAACTGACCCTGGAACTGACCCTGTATATAGCTACTGACCCTGGAACTGTCCCTGTATATAGCTACTGACCCTGTATATAGCTACTGACCCTGGAACAGTCCCTGTATATAGCTACTGACCCTGGAACTGTCCCTGTATATAGCTACTGACCCTGGAACTGACCCTGTATATAGCTACTGACCCTGGAACTGACCCTGTATATAGCTACTGACCCTGGAACTGACCCTGTATATAGCTACTGACCCTGGAACTGTCCCTGTATATAGCTACTGACCCTGGAACTGACCCTGGAACAGTCCCTGTATATAGCTACTGACCCTGGAACTGACCCTGTATATAGCTACTGACCCTGGAACTGACCCTGTATATAGCTACTGACCCTGGAACTGTCCCTGTATATAGCTACTGACCCTGGAACTGACCCTGTATATAGCTACTGACCCTGGAACTATCCCTGTATATAGCTACTGACCCTGGAACTGTCCCTGTATATAGCTACTGACCCTGGAACTGACCCTGTATATAGCTACTGACCCTGGAACTGACCCTGGAACAGTCCCTGTATATAGCTACTGACCCTGGAACTGTCCCTGTATATAGCTACTGACCCTGGAACAGTCCCTGTATATAGCTACTGACCCTGGAACTGTCCCTGTATATAGCTACTGACCCTGGAACTGACCCTGTATATAGCTACTGACCCTGGAACTGTCCCTGTATATAGCTACTGACCCTGGAACTGTCCCTGTATATAGCTACTGACCCTGGAACTGTCCCTGTATATAGCTACTGACCCTGGAACTGACCCTGTATATAGCTACTGACCCTGGAACTATCCCTGTATATAGCTACTGACCCTGGAACTGTCCCTGCATATAGCTACTGACCCTGGAACTGTCCCTGTATATAGCTACTGACCCTGGAACAGTCCCCTGTATATAGCTACTGACCCTGGAACTGTCCCTGTATATAGCTACTGACCCTGGAACAGTCCCTGTATATAGCTACTGACCCTGGAACTGTCCCCTGTATATAGCTACTGACCCTGGAACTGACCCCTGTATATAGCTACTGACCCTGGAACTGTCCCTGTATATAGCTACTGACCCTGGAACTGACCCTGTATATAGCTACTGACCCTGGAACTATCCCTGTATATAGCTACTGACCCTGGAACTGTCCCTGTATATAGCTACTGACCCTGGAACTGTCCCTGTATATAGCTACTGACCCTGGAACAGTCCCTGTATATAGCTACTGACCCTGTATATAGCTACTGACCCTGGAACTGTCCCTGTATATAGCTACTGACCCTGGAACAGTCCCTGTATATAGCTACTGACCCTGGAACTGACCCTGTATATAGCTACTGACCCTGGAACTGACCCTGTATATAGCTACTGACCCTGGAACTGTCCCTGTATATAGCTACTGACCCTGGAACTGACCCTGTATATAGCTACTGACCCTGGAACTGACCCTGTATATAGCTACTGACCCTGGAACTGACCCTGGAACAGTCCCTGTATGTAGCTACTGACCCTGGAACAGTCCCTGTATATAGCTACTGACCCTGGAACTGTCCCTGTATATAGCTACTGACCCTGGAACTGTCCCTGTATATAGCTACTGACCCTGGAACAGTCCCTGTATATAGCTACTGACCCTGGAACAGTTCCTGTATATAGCTACTGACCCTGGAACAGTCCCTGTATATAGCTACTGACCCTGGAACAGTCCCTGTATATAGCTACTGACCCTGGAACTGTCCCTGTATGTAGCTACTGACCCTGGAACTGTCCCTGTATGTAGCTACTGACCCTGGAACAGTCCCTGTATATAGCTACTGACCCTGGAACTGACCCTGTATATAGCTACTGACCCTGGAACTGTCCCTGTATGTAGCTACTGACCCTGGAACAGTCCCTGTATGTAGCTACTGACCCTGGAACAGTCCCTGTATATAGCTACTGACCCTGGAACTGACCCTGGAACTGTCCCTGTATATAGCTACTGACCCTGGAACAGTCCCTGTATGTAGCTGACTTACTTTCTCCTGTTCAATAAAACTTGAAACTAGAGCAGTTGCTCATATTCCTCCAGGCCTCACAGGACATGTCCTGGATGTGTCCCAAATGACACCCTATTCCCTATATAGTGCACTACTTTAGACCAGAGAATGGCACCCTATTCCCTATATAGTGCACTACTTTAGACCAGAGAATGGCACCCTATTCCCTATATAGTGCACTACTTTAGACCAGAGAATGACACCATATTCCCTATATAGTGCACTACTTTAGACCAGAGAATGACACCCTATTCCCTATATAGTGCACTACTTTAGACCAGAGAATGGCACCCTATTCCCTATATAGTGCACTACTTTAGCCCAGAGTAGAATAGGGTGCGATTTGAGACGACCTACGGTGAAGATGTGCAGAGTGCAGAGTTACCTACCTCCTGGTGAGGAGACAGGACAGAGAGGAGCAGCACAGACAAACTCATCCCTCTGTCTCCCCTCTCTGTCATGGGGGTCCAGACTCATCCCTCTGTCTCCCTCTCTGTCATGGTGGGGTCCAGACTCATCCCTCTGTCTCCCTCTCTGTCATGGTGGGGTCCAGACTCAACCCTCTGTCTCCCTCTCTGTCATGGTGGGGTCCAGACTCATCCCTCTGTCTCCCTCTCTGTCATGGTGGGGTCCAGACTCATCCCTCTGTCTCCCTCTCTGTCATGGTGGGGTCCAGACTCAACCCTCTGTCTCCCTCTCTGTCATGGGGGGGTCCAGACTCATCCCTCTGTCTCCCTCTCTGTCATGGTGGGGTCCAGACTCATCCCTCTGTCTCCCTCTCTGTCATGGTGGGGTCCAGACTCATCCCTCTGTCTCCCTCTCTGTCATGGGGGGTCCAGACTCATCCCTCTGTCTCCCTCTCTGTCATGGGGGGGTCCAGACTCATCCCTCTGTCTCCCTCTCTGTCATGGTGGGGTCCAGACTCATCCCTCTGTCTCCCTCTCTGTCATGGTGGGGTCCAGACTCATCCCTCTGTCTCCCTCTCTGTCATGGGGGGTCCAGACTCATCCCTCTGTCTCCCTCTCTCGTCATGGTGGGGTCCAGACTCATCCCTCGGTCTCCCTCTCTGTCATGGGGGGTCCAGACTCATCCCTCTGTCTCCCTCTCTGTCATGGTGGGGTCCAGACTCATCCCTCTGTCTCCCTCTCTGTCATGGTGGGGTCCAGACTCATCCCTCTGTCTCCCTCTCTGTCATGGTGGGGTCCAGACTCATCCCTCTGTCTCCCTCTCTGTCATGGTGGGGTCCAGACTCATCCCTCTGTCTCCCTCTCTGTCATGGTGGGGTCCAGACTCATCCCTCGGTCTCCCTCTCTGTCATGGTGGGGTCCAGACTCATCCCTCTGTCTCCCTCTCTGTCATGGTGGGGTCCAGACTCATCCCTCTGTCTCCCTCTCTGTCATGGTGGGGTCCAGACTCATCCCTCTGTCTCCCTCTCTGTCATGGGGGGGTCCAGACTCATCCCTCTGTCTCCCTCTCTGTCATGGTGGGGTCCAGACTCATCCCTCGGTCTCCCTCTCTGTCATGGTGGGGTCCAGACTCATCCCTCGGTCTCCCTCTCTGTCATGGGGGGTCCAGACTCATCCCTCGGTCTCCCTCTCTGTCATGGTGGGGTCCAGACTCATCCCTCTGTCTCCCTCTCTGTCAAGGTGGGGTCCAGACTCATCCCTCGGTCTCCCTCTCTGTGATGGTGGGGTCCAGACTCAACACCAGGCATCTGGACACAGTGGAGAGGGAAAGGTTATAGCAGTGAGGATAAGATACTCATATTAGTTTTTAAAAATGCAGGTTTGAGAGAAGTTCCCTGAATGCATGCAAGGGGCTGATATAGTGCACTATATAACTAATAGGATGCCATTTGGGATGCTGGCCAGAGCTTCACTCAAAATGAGTGGGCTATCTCCTGAGTGCCTTACAGGGCAATTACGGTCATGGCTATCTCCTGAGTGCCTTACAGGGCAGTTAGGGTCATGGCTATCTCCTGAGTGCCGTACAGGGCAGTTAGGGTCATGGCTATCTCCTGAGTGCCGTACAGGGCAGTTAGGGTCATGGCTATCTCCTGAGTGCCTTACAGGGCAGTTAGGGTCATGGGTATCTCCTGAGTGCCTTACAGGGCAGTTAGGGTCATGGGTATCTCCTGAGTGCCGTACAGGGCAGTTAGGGTCATGGGTATCTCCTGAGTGCCTTACAGGGCAGTTAGGGTCATGGCTATCTCCTGAGTGCCGTACAGGGCAGTTAGGGTCATGGCTATCTCCTGAGTGCCGTACAGGGCAGTTAGGGTCATGGCTATCTCCTGAGTGCCGTACAGGGCAGTTAGGGTCATGGCTATCTCCTGAGTGCCTTACAGGGGCAGTTAGGGTCATGGCTATCTCCTGAGTGCCTTACAGGGCAGTTAGGGTCATGGCTATCTCCTGAGTGCCGTACAGGGCAGTTAGGGTCATGGTTACCCCCTGCAGACAGAGAGTTAACATTTAGAGGGGAGGAGGTTGTGTTGCAGAGAGAAGGGAGGATTAAGTTTTATTCAGCGTCCAGGGGGCTTTTTGGAGTCTTATTCTGGATGGGTTTCTGCTGACGGAGACAGTTTGCTCTTTGTAAGACAGTATCTGCTTTTATATACAACAGAGGGAATGTCAATGATCTGGCGCTCAAAGAAAACAAATGACAGAGGATTGTGCTCTCTGGCTGGACATTTGATAGCCACTGCTTTGCTTTTCAGCATGCTGGAGGAATTAAACCATTAATTTCATTCAATGAGATGGTAGCAGCTTATCCACCCACACACTAACTCTGTCTCTCTGTCTCTTTCTTTCATACACACTAAACACACACCAGCTCTCTCTCACTCTCTCTCTCACACACAAGCTGCTTGCAATGTTACCACAAGATGTCACTCAAACTTAAGAAACCTACAATGAAGCTGAATGCTGAATTCGTTGTAATTACAGGATCATAGCTTGAATTGATTGAACATAAAAACTCTTCCACGATTAATGCATAAGTTCCAGGACATTTCAGTTAATATATTACCAAATTCAACAGGCAGTGTGACCAGTGAGTAAAACTCAGTTAACCTTTGAATAAGCGGTTCGCAATTTGATTGCGCCTGCGCGTGATTTTGAACGGAACGAGTTTCCGTAGTTATAGTAAACATGGCGTCCGACAGTGATAGCGACCAGGATTTTGTTACTTTTGGAACCCCGTTAGAACCGCTGGAAGAAGGTAACATACGTTTCTACTTTGTATATGCCATTAATGCAGCCATTTAATAGTTATTGTGAGGGAAAGAATGGTCAAAGTGGTCTCCACGAGTTGCTGGTATCGCCTCCATGTCTCTGTTAAAGCTAGCTAGTTAGCCATGTTAGCACGGTCTCGTTTAGCCCAACAGACAGGGTTTACAGTTGATCACTTGTAAGTGCAGTAATCATAACAGTAAAACACCCTGTCTCAAACTAAGACCTTATTCATCCATTCGTTAGACGAGTTCTAATCGCTTGCCACGCTGACATGTCTGTACCTTTAGTTTAGCGACACTTTCCCCCACGTCGGTAGGGACAGTATATCCGTAATCTGTAGACTGTTCCTATTATTTGGGCATCATTTACATTAACGAGCAGTGCACAATAATGTCTTGAATTCGGTTTTTAAATACTACTCCGGACGACTCGCTCTCCGTAACCAATGTGAGTAAAACATTTAAACGTGTTAACATTCACAAGGCCAGACGGATTACCAGGACGCGGTCAGAGCATGCGCTGACATTTTCAAGCGTCTTCATTGACATTTTCAAACTCTCCCTGACCCTGTCTGTAATACATGTTTCAAGCAGACCACCATAGTCCCTGTGCCCAAGAACACCAAGGTAACCTGTCTAAATGACTATCGCCCTGTAGCACTCACATCTGCAGCCATTAAATGCTTTGAAAGGCTGGTCATTGCAACACCATCATCCCAGACACCCTGGACCCCAACCAATTCACATACCGCCCCAACAGATCCACCGATGACTCAATCTCTATTGCCCTTTCCCACTTGGACAAAAGGAACACCTACGTGAGAATGCTGTTCATTGACTGCAGCTCAGCGTTCAACACCATAGTGCCCTCCAAACTCATCACTAAGCTAAGGACCCTGGGATTGAACACCTCCCTCTGCAACTGGATCCTGGACTTCCTGATGGGACGCCCCCAGGTGGTAAGGGTAGACAACAAGACATCAGCGTGGTCCTCTGTAGCTCAGCTGGTAGAGCACGGCGCTTGTAACGCCAAGGTAGTGGGATCGATCCCCGGGACCAGCCATACACAAAAACAAAAAAATATGTATGCACGCATGACTGTAAGTCGCTTTGGATAAAAGCGTCTGCTAAATGGCTTATTATTATTATTATCTGCCACGCTGACCTTCAACACAGGGGCCCCTCAGGGGTGTGTGCTTAGTCCCCTCCTGTACTCCCTGTTCACTCATGACTGCTGGAGCCACACCCTATTGGAGAAGCATCCAACTATAGATGATGTGCGCTGATGCCGCCTGGTCTGCGACTCTCAAAGCACATGCGCGTTCGTGTCAGATGGTATTTCTGCGTGTCAGATGATATTTCTGCGTGTCAGATGGTATTTCTGCATCTCAGATGGTATTTCTGCATCTCAGATGGTATTTCTGCGTGTCAGATGGTATTTCTGCGTCTCAGATGGTATTTCTGTGTCACCTGTAGACTTTTGTTGGTCGCGTGTATCGCGTGAGTCACTAGCTCTGGTCCAGGGCGTCAGCGTGCTAGGAACATATCAGCTCACTAGCTCTGGTCCAGGGCGTCAGCGTGGTAGGCGAATATCAGTCGGCTCACTAGCTCTGGTCCAGGGCGTCAGCGTGCTAGGAACATATCAGCTCACTAGCTCTGGTCCAGGGCGTCAGCGTGCTAGGAACATATCAGCTCACTAACTCTGGTCCAGGGCGTCAGCGTGGTAGGCGAATATCAGTCGGCTCACTAGCTCTGGTCCAGGGCTTCAGTGTGCTAGGCGAATATCAGTCGGCTCTGGTCCAGGGTGTTATGTTAACCACTGTTGCTTGTGCAGCTAGCTAGTTCACACAAGCTAGCTAGCTAGTACACACTAGCTAGTACAACACTAGCTAGCTACTACACACTAGCTAGTACTTAGCTTCTAATTCTAAATGTAATTTCACCAACCTGGCACCATTCATCCTGTGTAACCTGATATGTCTCCCTATTGGCTGGGTCTGGTCTGCTTAGTTCATTGACTGTACATGAACCAGAACAAATGAGGGAGTGGGATGTCTTTATATATTTATTTATATTTATATTTATATTATTATTATTATATGTCTCACTTCCACTTCCGTCTCTGGCGAGAACACATCATCCATGTAGGGTAGCGTCTGAAAACTGGATTTAATACTTTCTTGTAAACTTCTCGGTAATGTAAGTGATGCAGAATTAATAAGAACCATCTAATGATTATGGATATACCTTCCGACATGGGAAAATGCCACTAAGCAAACAGGTAGCTCGTCGACCTATTTGGGCAATAATTTCTCTTTCTGGTCGACCTGGTTCTGGTCTACAGAAATCAGAGATAGTGTCTTGTAGTTTTGATGTCACTTCTTTGTCTAGTGCTTCTAAAAAAGGGCATTTCCTAAGTGTTACTCTACAATATCATTGCTGCTGATGTTTTGATCACCTGTGTAGATGAGCCTCTGAGGAAACCTATCCCGGTGCATGAGCAGACCGTGAAGGATGAGAAGGGTCGCTACCAGAGGTTCCATGGAGCCTTCACCGGCGGATTCTCTGCTGGGTACTTCAACACCGTGGGGACCAAAGAAGGTTGGTCATGCTGTGGCAAAGGAGTGGAACTCTCACACACACACACAATTACTCACACACACACACAATTACTCACACACTATCTCTCTCTTTCTCTCTCTCTCACACTCACTCACTCACTCAGACAGACAGAGAGTAGCATGTAGGCCTATTAATGTGATCATGTGACGTTTAACGGGTTCTTTCTAGGGCTGGGAGTTCATACCATATTATCACCATACTGAGGGACCTCACCATACCATATTATCACCATACTGAGGGACCTCACCATACCATATTATCACCATACTGAGGGACCTCACCATATTATCACCATACTGAGGGACCTCACCATACCATATTATCACCATACTGAGGGACCTCACCATATTATCACCATACTGAGGGACCTCACCATACCATATTATCACCATACTGAGGGACCTCACCATACCATATTATCACCATACTGAGGGACCTCACCATACCATATTATCACCATACTGAGGGACCTCACCATACCATATTATCACCATACTGAGGGACCTCACCATACCATATTATCACCATACTGAGGACCTCACCATACCATATTATCACCATACTGAGGGACCTCACCATACCATATTATCACCATACTGAGGGACCTCACCATACCATATTATCACCATACTGAGGACCTCACCATACCATATTATCACCATACTGAGGGACCTCACCATACCATATTATCACCATACTGAGGGACCTCACCATACCATATTATCACCACACTGAGGGACCTCACCATATTATCACTATACTGAGGACCTCACCATACCATATTATCACCATACTGAGGGACCTCACCATACCATATTATCACCATACTGAGGGACCTCACCATACCATATTATCACCATACTGAGGGACCTCACCATACCATATTATCACCATACTGAGGGACCTCACCATACCATATTATCACCATACTGAGGGACCTCACCATACCATATTATCACCACACTGAGGGACCTCACCATACCATATTATCACCATACTGAGGGACCTCACCATACCATATTATCACCATACTGAGGGACCTCACCATACCATATTATCACCATACTGAGGGACCTCACCATACCATATTATCACCACACTGAGGGACCTCACCATACCATATTATCACCATACTGAGGGACCTCACCATACCATATTACCACCATACTGAGGGACCTCACCATAATTTATCACCATACTGAGGGACCTCACCATATTATCACCATACTGAGGGGACCTCACCATACCATATTATCACCATACTGAGGGACCTCACCATACCATATTATCACCATACTGAGGGACCTCACCATACCATATTATCACCATACTGAGGGACCTCACCATACCATATTATCACCATACTGAGGGACCTCACCATACCATATTATCACCATACTGAGGGACCTCACCATACCATATTATCACCATACTGAGGGACCTCACCATACCATATTATCACCACACTGAGGGACCTCACCATACCATATTATCACCATACTGAGGGACCTCACCATACCATATTATCACCATACTGAGGGACCTCACCATACCATATTATCACCATACTGAGGGACCTCACCATACCATATTATCACCACACTGAGGGACCTCACCATACCATATTATCACCATACTGAGGGACCTCACCATACCATATTACCACCATACTGAGGGACCTCACCATATTATCACCATACTGAGGGACCTCACCATATTTATCACCATACTGAGGGACCTCACCATACCATATTATCACCATACTGAGGGACCTCACCATACCATATTATCACCATACTGAGGACCTCACCATACCATATTATCACCATACTGAGGGACCTCACCATACCATATTATCACCATACTGAGGGACCTCACCATACCATATTATCACCATACTGAGGGACCTCACCATACCATATTATCACCATACTGAGGGACCTCACCATACCATATTATCACCACACTGAGGGACCTCACCATACCATATTATCACCATACTGAGGGACCTCACCATACCATATTATCACCATACTGAGGGACCTCACCATACCATATTATCACCATACTGAGGGACCTCACCATACCATATTATCACCACACTGAGGGACCTCACCATACCATATTATCACCATACTGAGGGACCTCACCATACCATATTACCACCATACTGAGGGACCTCACCATATTATCACCATACTGAGGGACCTCACCATATTATCACCATACTGAGGGACCTCACCATACCATATTATCACCATACTGGGGGACCTCACCATACCATATTATCACCATACTGAGGGACCTCACCACACCATATTATCACCATACTGAAGGACCTCACCACACCATATTATCACCATACTGAGGGACCTCACCATACCATATTATCACCATACTGAGGGACCTCACCATATTATCACCATACTGAGGGACCTCACCTTACCATATTATCACCATACTGAGGGACCTCACCATACCATATTATCACCATACTGAGGGACCTCACCATACCATATTATCACCATACTGAGGGACCTCACCATACCATATTATCACCATACTGAAGGACCTCACCATACCATATTATCACCATACTGAGGGACCTCACCATACCATATTATCACCATACTGAAGGACCTCACCATACCATATTATCACCATACTGAGGGACCTCACCATATTATCACCATACTGAGGGACCTCACCATACCATATTATCACCATACTGAGGGACCTCACCATATTATCACCATACTGAGGGACCTCACCATACCATATTATCACCATACTGAGGGACCTCACCATATTATCACCATACTGAGGGACCTCACCATACCATATTATCACCATACTGAAGGACCTCACCACACCATATTATCACCATACTGAGGGACCTCACCATACCATATTATCACCACACTGAGGGACCTCACCATACCATATTATCACCATACTGAAGGACCTCACCACACCATATTATCACCATACTGAGGGACCTCACCATACCATATTATCACCACACTGAGGGACCTCACCATACCATATTATCACCATACTGAGGGACCTCACCATATTATCACCATACTGAGGGACCTCACCATATTATCACCATACTGAGGGACCTCACCATATTATCACCGTACCGAGGGACCTCACCATACCATATTATTACCATACTGAGGGACCTCACCATACCATATTATCACCATACTGAAGGACCTCACCACACCATATTATCACCATACTGAGGGACCTCACCATATTATCACCATACTGAGGGGACCTCACCATATTATCACCATACTGAGGGACCTCACCATACCATATTATCACCATACTGAGGGACCTCACCATACCATATTATCACCATACTGAGGGACCTCACCATATTATCACCATACTGAGGGACCTCACCATACCATATTATCACCATACTGAGGGACCTCACCATACCATATTATCACCATACTGAGGACCTCACCATATTATCACCATACTGAGGGACCTCACCATACCATATTACCACCATACTGAGGGACCTCACCATATTATCACCATACTGAGGGACCTCACCATACCATATTATCACCATACTGAGGGACCTCACCATACCATATTATCACCATACTGAGGGACCTCACCATACCATATTATCACCATACTGAGGGACCTCACCATACCATATTATCACCATACTGAGGGACCTCACCATACCATATTATCACCATACTGAGGACCATACCATATTATCACCATACTGAGGGACCTCACCATACCATATTATCACCATACTGAGGGGACCTCACCATATTATCACCATACTGAGGGACCTCACCATACCATATTATCACCATACTGAGGACCTCACCATACCATATTATCACCATACTGAGGGACCTCACCATACCATATTATCACCATACTGAGGACCTCACCATACCATATTATCACCATACTGAGGACCTCACCATACCATATTATCACCATACTGAGGGACCTCACCATACCATATTATCACCATACTGGGGGACCTCACCATACCATATTATCACCATACTGAGGGACCTCACCATACCATATCATCACCATACTGAGGGACCTCACCATACCATATTATCACCATACTGAGGGACCTCACCATACCATATTATCACCATACTGAGGGACCTCACCATACCATATTATCACCATACTGAGGGGGACCTCACCATACCATATTACCACCATACTGAGGGACCTCACCATACCATATTATCACCATACTGAGGGACCTCACCATACCATATTATCACCATACTGAGGGACCTCACCATATTATCACCATACTGAGGGACCTCACCATACCATATTATCACCATACTGAGGGACCTCACCATACCATATTATCACCATACTGAGGACCTCACCATACCATATTATCACCATACTGAGGGACCTCACCATACCATATTATCACCATACTGAGGGACCTCACCATACCATATTATCACCACACTGAGGGACCTCACCATACCATATTATCACCATACTGAGGGACCTCACCACACCATATTATCACCATACTGAGGGACCTCACCATACCATATTATCACCATACTGAGGGACCTCACCATACCATATTATCACCATACTGAGGGACCTCACCATACCATATTATCACCATACTGAGGGACCTCACCATATTATCACCACACTGAGGGACCACACCATATTATCACCATACTGAGGGACCTCACCATACCATATTATCACCATACTGAGGGACCTCACCATATTATCACCATACTGAGGACCTCACCATACCATATTATCACCATACTGAGGGACCTCACCATACCATATTATCACCATACTGAGGGACCTCACCATACCATATTATCACCATACTGAGGGACCTCACCATACCAAATTATCACCATACTGAGGGACCTCACCATACCATATTATCACCACACTGAGGTACTGATACGATATGTATTGCGATTCTCACGATTGTATATGTATTGTAATTCAATACTGCCATTTTATTGCTATTTGATGTTCCAAACGTATTGCTCACTATATGTCTGCTGTAGAGAGATGAGAGAGAGCCATGAGAAAATCAGTTTTCATCAGTCATGGAAATATAAGTGCTGAAAACATGTTGGCTCACTATTTAAAAAGAAGATGGAGAACAAACTGTTGGATGAAAAATACTGGACTTTGGACTAGTGCTAGCTAACGCTAGCTAACGCTACCTACCTTTTTGATGTAGATTTTATTTTATTTTTACAAATTGATAATTGGAGTAAAATATCGATATAATATATTCCCCTCCAAAAGATATTGCTATATGTAACTGTATGAATCACTGCTTGATTCCCATTGCAGGGTGGACACCATCAACATTTGTATCATCCAGGCAGCAGAAAGCAGGCAGACAGAACGCCAGGCCGGAGGACTTCATGGATGAGGAGGTAGCCCTGCAAAACATCCTCATATTATCTCATCAACAACAGGACTGATCACGCTAACTATTTCCCTTTCATGTCATGGTTGAGGAGGTACCTAGAATCTGAAAGGGAACACATTATATATTCTAGAGACCACAGTGTGGTTGAGGAGGTACCTAGAATCTGAAAGGGAACACATTATATATTCTAGAGACCACGGCGTGGTTGAGGAGGTACCTAGAATCTGAAAGAGAACACATTATATATTCTAGAGACCACAGCGTGGATGAGGAGGTCCCTAGAATCTGAAAGAGAACACATTATATATTCTGGAGACCACAGCGTGGATGAGGAGGTATCTGGAATCTGAAAGAGAACACATTATATATTCTAGAGACCACAGCGTGGATGAGGAGGTACCTGGAATCTGAAAGAGAACACATTATATATTCTAGAGACCACAGCGTGGATGAGGAGGTACCTGGAATCTGAAAGAGAACACATTATATATTCTAGAGACCACAGCGTGGTTGAGGAGGTACCTGGACTCTGAAAGAGAACACATTATATATTCTAGAGACCACAGCGTGGATGAGGAGGTACCTGGAATCTGAAAGAGAACACATTATATATTCCAGAGACCACAGCGTGGATGAGGAGGTACCTGGAATCTGAAAGGGAACACATTATATATTCCAGAGACCACAGCGTGGATGAGGAGGTACCTGGACTCTGAAAGAGAACACATTATATATTCTAGAGACCACAGCGTGGATGAGGAGGTACCTGGAATCTGAAAGGGAACACATTATATATTCTAGAGACCACAGCATGGATGAGGAGGTACCTGGAATCTGAAAGGGAACACATTATATATTCTAGAGACCACAGCGTGGATGAGGAGGTACCTGGAATCTGAAAGAGAACACATTATATATTCTAGAGACCACAGCGTGGATGAGGAGGTATCTGGAATCTGAAAGGGAACACATTATATATTCTAGAGACCACAGCGTGGATGAGGAGGTACCTGGAATCTGAAAGGGAACACATTATATATTCCAGAGACCACAGCGTGGATGAGGAGGTACCTGGAATCTGAAAGGGAACACATTATATATTCCAGAGACCACAGCGTGGATGAGGAGGTACCTGGACTCTGAAAGAGAACACATTATATATTCCAGAGACCACAGCGTGGATGAGGAGGTATCTGGAATCTGAAAGGGAACACATTATATATTCCAGAGACCACAGCGTGGATGAGGAGGTACCTGGAATCTGAAAGAGAACACATTATATATTCTAGAGACCACAGCGTGGATGAGGCGGTACCTGGACTCTGAAAGAGAACACATTATATATTCCAGAGACCACAGCGTGGATGAGGAGGTATCTGGAATCTGAAAGGGAACACATTATATATTCCAGAGACCACAGCGTGGATGAGGAGGTACCTGGAATCTGAAAGGGAACACATTATATATTCCAGAGACCACAGCGTGGATGAGGAGGTACCTGGAATCTGAAAGGGGAACACATTATATATTCCAGAGACCACAGCGTGGATGAGGAGGTACCTGGAATCTGAAAGAGAACACATTATATATTCTAGAGACCACAGCGTGGATGAGGAGGTACCTGGAATCTGAAAGGGAACACATTATATATTCTAGAGACCACAGCGTGGATGAGGAGGTACCTGGAATCTGAAAGGGAACACATTATATATTCCAGAGACCACAGCATGGATGAGGAGGTACCTGGAATCTGAAAGGGAACACATTATATATTCTAGAGACCACAGCGTGGATGAGGAGGTACCTGGAATCTGAAAGAGAACACATTATATATTCCAGAGACCACAGCGTGGATGAGGAGGTACCTGGAATCTGAAAGAGAACACATTATATATTCCAGAGACCACAGCGTGGATGAGGAGGTATCTGGAATCTGAAAGGGAACACATTATATATTCCAGAGACCACAGCGTGGATGAGGAGGTACCTGGAATCTGAAAGGGAACACATTATATATTCCAGAGACCACAGCGTGGATGAGGAGGTACCTGGAATCTGAAAGGGAACACATTATATATTCCAGAGACCACAGCGTGGATGAGGAGGTACCTGGAATCTGAAAGAGAACACATTATATATTCTAGAGACCACAGCGTGGATGAGGAGGTACCTGGAATCTGAAAGGGAACACATTATATATTCTAGAGACCACAGCGTGGATGAGGAGGTACCTGGAATCTGAAAGGGAACACATTATATATTCTAGAGACCACAGCATGGATGAGGAGGTACCTGGAATCTGAAAGGGAACACATTATATATTCTAGAGACCACAGCGTGGATGAGGAGGTACCTGGAATCTGAAAGGGGAACACATTATATATTCCAGAGACCACAGCGTGGATGAGGAGGTACCTGGAATCTGAAAGGGAACACATTATATATTCCAGAGACCACAGCGTGGATGAGGAGGTACCTGGAATCTGAAAGGGAACACATTATATATTCCAGAGACCACAGCGTGGATGAGGAGGTACCTGGAATCTGAAAGGGAACACATTATATATTCCAGAGACCACAGCGTGGATGAGGAGGTACCTGGAATCTGAAAGGGAACACATTATATATTCCAGAGACCACAGCGTGGATGAGGAGGTACCTGGAATCTGAAAGGGAACACATTATATATTCCAGAGACCACAGCGTGGATGAGGAGGTACCTGGACTCTGAAAGAGAACACATTATATATTCTGGAGACCACAGCGTGGTTGAAAGAAGAACATTCTCAGGACAGCAACCTTTTCCCTCCTGGACCAACATGATTGTACAACATCTGATGTAACACGTGTTTTTATCTCCTCAGGACCTGGGTGAGCACGGCATCGCCCCCAGACAGATCATCACTACGGCTGACTTTGCCTCAGGCAGGAAGGATGTGATCGGGGACAAGGCCAGAGCCATCACCTCTCTTTCAGCCCCTATCCCCGGGGACACTGTCCTGGAAGACCTGGTGGCTCCGGCTAGGTAACTGAACAGACTTGATGTGGTCACTCTGGGGCCCCGTATGTATCAAGTGTCTTAACAGTAGGAGTGCTTTTCTAGAATCAGGTCGTCTCTGTCCATGGTAATGATTCATTATGATCTCAATTGGCCTTAACTGATCCTAGATCAGCGGTACTACACTTGAGACTCTTTGACACAGCCCCTGGTATTCAACTAGCTAAATGTAGTTGCGGTTTGCCTCATATTGCTGCTAGGCTGACTGACCTTTGTTTACACCTGGCAGGTCCTCCATGGGGGTGGAGTTACTGGGGAGGATGGGCTGGAAGGATGGCCAGGGGGTTGGGCCAAGGGGTGAAGAGGAGACTGTGCAAGCAGGAAGCAGGTGGGTTGCACTTGCCACCGACTTTTCAAAGAAGTTAATGTTGTAGGCTAATACGTGTTATAGACTGTACAGATGGACTCTACTCTCACAAAGGAGTATTTTACTTGTGAATAAAATCATTCTAAAATGGTTCTTTCTCTATTCCAGATCCTGCAACAAGGGTGTTGGGCTCTGCCTTGCCTCCCAACGGTTCATCAGAATCACGGGTAGCCATTCCTCAGAATATTCATATTGTCTCGCATCTCGTCACCTGCTCTTAAAACTAGAGTCCAGCTCTACATTAAGAACGTTTAATGTTAGGTGGATGGCTGTATAAAACATATCTTCATGAGAGGGCCATGAACAGAACCTACTAATGCCCTATTCTGTTAGAAAGCTCGTATTTATTTGATTAATTATTTATCTATGATTTGTATGGACTTTTTTGCACTAGTATGCGCTGCTATAGTAAATAGTATGAAAACACTACATCCTAGATTTTTCATTTTCAAATGTAATTTGCTATGAACAACCTATTCGTGAAAAATAGGGGAACACGGCTTGCATTTTTTTGGTTAATGATCTACGTCACAATCAACTTTACAACTGACATGCTAAAAGAATAATCATATTATAATAATATATGCCAGGTGGCCCTGGGAATCAAACCCGACAACCCTGGCGGTGCAAGCACCATGCACAACCAACCAACTGAGCCATACAGGACCACCACTATAAGAAGATATAACAAGCTAGAACATGCTAGAAGGTTTCAGATGCATTATTAATGTTGTAACTGTCTATATAACTAGCGGTCAGGGAAAAGCCGACTGATTTCCCGGTGCACTGCTTTAATTCGTTGCTGTCTCTTCCCCTGTGAACGTAACACAGAGTTGGCTGGCAACTCTACGGATTCATCAGTCTCAGCTTTAATCTAATATAAAGTTTTGTCCCTCAGTGATTTCCCATGTTTTTTTACCTTTCCATTCGATATGAATGGACGTGTGTTGTAGAACAAAGGGAACTACTTCCTATCACTGCAGTAGACTCTCAGCTTAGCAGCGATATTAACAGTCCGATCAGCAAATTAGTGTTAAGGCGGGACCCCCCCGAGCCTCCAATGGCTGTGGATATGTCACCCGAGGCCAACTGAATTGAAGCAGGGAAGCCGGGGCTGTCAGCCAGAACAATCACGGCGAATTGGCCTTACAGAACTTTATTTATAAGCTAATTACCTTGATATACCTTGATAAAACAATCAAATTATAACGAATGTTCCCTAAATAGGCGACTTAACATTTACCCCCTACCCATCATTGCAAAGATAAATGTGATTGATTGATCCATTCCCTACTGTTAAACCGCAGGACGAGGAGGATGATGAGTTCGTCCCTGAGAATGTGACCTTCGCTCCTAAAGACGTGACCCTATAGACTTCACCCCCTAAAGTGGACCTCCATGGTCTGGGGTACTGGGGTCTGAACCCCCTGGCGGCCCTCAGGGGAGGTCCCGGGGCGGGAAACATCAACCTGTTCACCATGGACTCAGACAGGACCACCAACCTGTTTGGAGAGGACAGGAAGGGACAGAGACGCAGGGGAGGAGTGGCAGGACAGGTAGGCATACGGGTGTCTCTCATTGTTTGTTTAGTAGTTCAGGTCTGTGACTTGTAATCTGCTTGTAATAGTAGGGAAAACACTGTCTGACTGTTGTCAGCTCTAATAGTAGGGAAAACACTATCTGACTGTTGTCAGCTCTAATAGTAGGGAAAACACTGTCTGACTGTTGTGTCAGCTCTAATATTAGGGAAAACACTGTCTGACTGTTGTCAGCTCTAATAGTAGGGAAAACACTGTCTGGCTGTTGTCAGCTCTAATAGTAGGGACAACACTGTCTGACTGTTGTGTCAGCTCTAATAGTAGGGAAAACACTGTCTGACTGTTGTCAGCTCTAATAGTAGGGAAAACACTGTCTGACTGTTGTCAGCTCTAATAGTAGGGACAACACTGTCTGACTGTTGTCAGCTCTAATAGTAGGGACAACACTGTCTGACTGTTGTCAGCTCTAATAGTAGGGAAAACACTGTCTGACTGTTGTCAGCTCTAATAGTAGGGAAAACACTGTCTGACTGTTGTCAGCTCTAATAGTAGGGACAACACTGTCTGACTGTTGTCAGCTCTAATAGTAGGGAAACACTGTCTGACTGTTGTCAGCTCTAATAGTAGGGAAAACACTGTCTGACTGTTGTCAGCTCTAATAGTAGGGAAAACACTGTCTGACTGTTGTCAGCTCTCAATAGTAGGGAAAACACTGTCTGACTGTTGTCAGCTCTCATAGTAGGGAAAACACTGTCTGACTGTTGTCAGCTCTAATAGTAGGGAAAACACTGTCTGACTGTTGTCAGCTCTAATAGTAGGGAAAACACTGTCTGACTGTTGTCAGCTCTAATAGTAGGGAAAACACTGTCTGACTGTTGTCAGCTCTAATAGTAGGAAAACACTGTCTGACTGTTGTCAGCTCTAATAGTAGGGAAAACACTGTCTGACTGTTGTCAGCTCTAATAGTAGGGAAAACACTGTCTGACTGTTGTCAGCTCTAATAGTAGGAAAACACTGTCTGACTGTTGTCAGCTCTAATAGTAGGAAAACACTGTCTGACTGTTGTCAGCCTCTAATAGTAGGGAAAACACTGTCTGACTGTTGTCAGCTCTAATAGTAGGGAAAACACTGTCTGACTGTTGTGTCAGCTCTAATAGTAGGGAAAACACTGTCTGACTGTTGTCAGCTCTAATAGTAGGAAAACACTGTCTGACTGTTGTCAGCTCTAATAGTAGGGAAAACACTGTCTGACTGTTGTGTCAGCTCTAATAGTAAGGAAAACACTGTCTGACTGTTGTCAGCTCTAATAGTAGGGAAAACACTGTCTGACTGTTGTCAGCTCTAATAGTAGGGAAAACACTGTCTGGCTGTTGTCAGCTCTAATAGTAGGGAAAACACTGTCTGACTGTTGTCAGCTCTAATAGTAGGGAAAACACTGTCTGGCTGTTATCAGCTCTAATAGTAGGGAAAACACTGTCTGACTGTCAGCTCTAATAGTAGGGAAAACACTGTCTGGCTGTTGTCAGCTCTAATAGTAGGGAAAACACTGTCTGACTGTTGTCAGCTCTAATAGTAGGGAAAACACTGTCTGGCTGTTGTCAGCTCTAATAGTAGGGAAAACACTGTCTGACTGTTGTCAGCTCTAATAGTAGGAAAACACTGTCTGACTGTTGTCAGCTCTAATAGTAGGGAAAACACTGTCTGACTGTTTCAGCTCTAATAGTAGGGAAAACACTGTCTGGCTGTTGTCAGCTCTAATAGTAGGGAAAACACTGTCTGACTGTTGTCAGCTCTAATAGTAGGGAAAACACTGTCTGACTGTTGTCAGCTCTAATAGTAGGGAAAACACTGTCTGACTGTTGTCAGCTCTAATAGTAGGGAAAACACTGTCTGACTGTTGTCAGCTCTAATAGTAGGGAAAACACTGTCTGACTGTTGTGTCAGCTCTAATAGTAGGGAAAACACTGTCTGACTGTTGTCAGCTCTAATAGTAGGGAAAACACTGTCTGACTGTTGTCAGCTCTAATAGTAGGGAAAACACTGTCTGACTGTTGTCAGCTCTAATAGTAGGGAAAACACTGTCTGACTGTTGTCAGCTCTAATAGTAGGGAAAACACTGTCTGACTGTTGTCAGCTCTAATAGTAGGGAAAACACTGTCTGGCTGTTGTGTCAGCTCTAATAGTAGGGAAAACACTGTCTGACTGTTGTCAGCTCTAATAGTAGGGAAAACACTGTCTGACTGTTGTCAGCTCTAATAGTAGGAAAACACTGTCTGACTGTTGTCAGCTCTAATAGTAGGGAAAACACTGTCTGACTGTTGTCAGCTCTAATAGTAGGGAAAACACTGTCTGACTGTTGTCAGCTCTAATAGTAGGGAAAACACTGTCTGACTGTTGTCAGCTCTAATAGTAGGGAAAACACTGTCTGACTGTTGTCAGCTCTAATAGTAGGGAAAAACACTGTCTGACTGTTGTGTCAGCTCTAATAGTAGGGAAAACACTGTCTGACTGTTGTCAGCTCTAATAGTAGGGAAAACACTGTCTGACTGTTGTCAGCTCTAATAGTAGGGAAAACACTGTCTGACTGTTGTCAGCTCTAATAGTAGGGAAAACACTGTCTGACTGTTGTCAGCTCTAATAGTAGGGAAAACACTGTCTGACTGTTGTCAGCTCTAATAGTAGGGAAAACACTGTCTGACTGTTGTCAGCTCTAATAGTAGGGAAAACACTGTCTGACTGTTGTCAGCTCTAATAGTAGGGGAAAACACTGTCTGACTGTTGTCAGCTCTAATAGTAGGGAAAACACTGTCTGACTGTTGTCAGCTCTAATAGTAGGGAAAACACTGTCTGACTGTTGTCAGCTCTAATAGTAGGGAAAACACTGTCTGACTGTTGTCAGCTCTAATAGTAGGGAAAACACTGTCTGACTGTTGTCAGCTCTAATAGTAGGGAAAACACTGTCTGACTGTTGTCAGCTCTAATAGTAGGGAAAACACTGTCTGACTGTTGTCAGCTCTAATAGTAGGGAAAACACTGTCTGACTGTTGTCAGCTCTAATAGTAGGGAAAACACTGTCTGACTGTTGTCAGCTCTAATAGTAGGGAAAACACTGTCTGACTGTTGTTCAGCTCTAATAGTAGGAAAACACTGTCTGACTGTTGTCAGCTCTAATAGTAGGGAAAACACTGTCTGACTGTTGTCAGCTCTAATAGTAGGGAAAACACTGTCTGACTGTTGTCAGCTCTAATAGTAGGGAAAACACTGTCTGACTGTTGTGTCAGCTCTAATAGTAGGGAAAACACTGTCTGACTGTTGTCAGCTCTAATAGTAGGGAAAACACTGTCTGACTGTTGTGTCAGCTCTAATAGTAGGGAAAACACTGTCTGACTGTTGTGTCAGCTCTAATAGTAGGGAAAACACTGTCTGACTGTTGTCAGCTCTAATAGTAGGGAAAACACTGTCTGACTGTTGTCAGCTCTAATAGTAGGGAAAACACTGTCTGACTGTTGTCTGCCTCTAATAGTAGGGAAAACACTGTCTGACTGTTGTCAGCTCTAATAGTAGGGAAAACACTGTCTGACTGTTGTCAGCCTCTAATAGTAGGAAAACACTGTCTGACTGTTGTCAGCTCTAATAGTAGGGAAAACACTGTCTGACTGTTGTCAGCTCTAATAGTAGGGAAAACACTGTCTGACTGTTGTCAGCTCTAATAGTAGGGAAAACACTGTCTGACTGTTGTCAGCTCTAATAGTAGGGAAAACACTGTCTGACTGTTGTCAGCTCTAATAGTAGGGAAAACACTGTCTGACTGTTGTCAGCTCTAATAGTAGGGAAAACACTGTCTGACTGTTGTCAGCTCTAATAGTAGGGAAAACACTGTCTGACTGTTGTCAGCTCTAATAGTAGGGAAAACACTGTCTGACTGTTGTCAGCTCTAATAGTAGGGAAAACACTGTCTGACTGTTGTCAGCTCTAATAGTAGGGAAAACACTGTCTGACTGTTGTCAGCTCTAATAGTAGGGAAAACACTGTCTGACTGTTGTCAGCTCTAATAGTAGGGAAAACACTGTCTGACTGTTGTGTCAGCTCTAATAGTAGGGAAAACACTGTCTGACTGTTGTCAGCTCTAATAGTAGGGAAAACACTGTCTGACTGTTGTCAGCTCTAATAGTAGGGAAAACACTGTCTGACTGTTGTCAGCTCTAATAGTAGGGAAAACACTGTCTGACTGTTGTCAGCTCTAATAGTAGGGGAAAACACTGTCTGACTGTTGTCAGCTCTAATAGTAGGGAAAACACTGTCTGACTGTTGTCAGCTCTAATAGTAGGGAAAACACTGTCTGACTGTTGTCAGCTCTAATAGTAGGGAAAACACTGTCTGACTGTTGTCAGCTCTAATAGTAGGAAAACACTGTCTGACTGTTGTCAGCTCTAATAGTAGGGAAAACACTGTCTGACTGTTGTCAGCTCTAATAGTAGGGAAAACACTGTCTGACTGTTGTCAGCTCTAATAGTAGGAAAACACTGTCTGACTGTTGTCAGCTCTAATAGTAGGGAAAACACTGTCTGACTGTTGTCAGCTCTAATAGTAGGGAAAACACTGTCTGACTGTTGTGTCAGCTCTAATAGTAGGGAAAACACTGTCTGACTGTTGTCAGCTCTAATAGTAGGGAAAACACTGTCTGACTGTTGTCAGCTCTAATAGTAGGGAAAACACTGTCTGACTGTTGTCAGCTCTAATAGTAGGGAAAACACTGTCTGACTGTTGTCAGCTCTAATAGTAGGGGAAAACACTGTCTGACTGTTGTCAGCTCTAATAGTAGGAAAACACTGTCTGACTGTTGTCAGCTCTAATAGTAGGGAAAACACTGTCTGACTGTTGTCAGCTCTAATAGTAGGGAAAACACTGTCTGACTGTTGTCAGCTCTAATAGTAGGGAAAACACTGTCTGACTGTTGTCAGCTCTAATAGTAGGGAAAACACTGTCTGACTGTTGTCAGCTCTAATAGTAGGGAAAACACTGTCTGACTGTTGTCAGCTCTAATAGTAGGGAAAACACTGTCTGACTGTTGTCAGCTCTAATAGTAGGGAAAACACTGTCTGACTGTCAGCTCTAATAGTAGGGAAAACACTGTCTGACTGTTGTCAGCTCTAATAGTAGGGAAACACTGTCTGACTGTTGTCAGCTCTAATAGTAGGGAAAACACTGTCTGACTGTTGTCAGCCTCTAATAGTAGGGAAAACACTGTCTGACTGTTGTCAGCTCTAATAGTAGGGAAAACACTGTCTGACTGTTGTCAGCTCTAATAGTAGGGAAAACACTGTCTGACTGTTGTCAGCTCTAATAGTAGGGGAAAACACTGTCTGACTGTTGTCAGCTCTAATAGTAGGGAAAAACACTGTCTGACTGTTGTCAGCTCTAATAGTAGGGAAAACACTGTCTGACTGTTGTCAGCTCTAATAGTAGGGAAAACACTGTCTGACTGTTGTCAGCTCTACTAGTAGGGAAAACACTGTCTGACTGTTGTCAGCTCTAATAGTAGGGAAAACACTGTCTGACTGTTGTCAGCTCTAATAGTAGGGAAAACACTGTCTGACTGTTGTCAGCTCTAATAGTAGGGAAAACACTGTCTGACTGTTGTCAGCTCTAATAGTAGGGAAAACACTGTCTGACTGTTGTCAGCTCTAATAGTAGGGAAAACACTGTCTGACTGTTGTCAGCTCTAATAGTAGGGAAAACACTGTCTGACTGTTGTCAGCTCTAATAGTAGGGAAAACACTGTCTGACTGTTGTGTCAGCTCTAATAGTAGGGAAAACACTGTCTGACTGTTGTGTCAGCTCTAATAGTAGGGAAAACACTGTCTGACTGTTGTCAGCTCTAATAGTAGGGAAAACACTGTCTGACTGTTGTCAGCTCTAATAGTAGGGAAAACACTGTCTGACTGTTGTCAGCTCTAATAGTAGGGAAAACACTGTCTGACTGTTGTCAGCTCTAATAGTAGGGAAAACACTGTCTGACTGTTGTCAGCTCTAATAGTAGGGAAAACACTGTCTGACTGTTGTCAGCTCTAATAGTAGGGAAAACACTGTCTGACTGTTGTCAGCTCTAATAGTAGGGAAAACACTGTCTGACTGTTGTCAGCTCTAATAGTAGGGGAAAACACTGTCTGACTGTTGTCAGCTCTAATAGTAGGGAAAACACTGTCTGACTGTTGTGTCAGCTCTAATAGTAGGGAAAACACTGTCTGACTGTTGTCAGCTCTAATAGTAGGGAAAACACTGTCTGACTGTTGTCAGCTCTAATAGTAGGGAAAACACTGTCTGACTGTTGTCAGCTCTAATAGTAGGGAAAACACTGTCTGACTGTTGTCAGCTCTAATAGTAGGAAAACACTGTCTGACTGTTGTCAGCTCTAATAGTAGGGAAAACACTGTCTGACTGTTGTCAGCTCTAATAGTAGGGAAAACACTGTCTGACTGTTGTCAGCCTCTAATAGTAGGGAAAACACTGTCTGACTGTTGTCAGCTCTAATAGTAGGGAAAACACTGTCTGACTGTTGTCAGCTCTAATAGTAGGGAAAACACTGTCTGACTGTTGTCAGCTCTAATAGTAGGAAAACACTGTCTGACTGTTGTCAGCTCTAATAGTAGGGAAAACACTGTCTGACTGTTGTCAGCTCTAATAGTAGGGAAAACACTGTCTGACTGTTGTCAGCTCTAATAGTAGGGAAAACACTGTCTGACTGTTGTCAGCTCTAATAGTAGGGAAAACACTGTCTGACTGTTGTCAGCTCTAATAGTAGGGAAAACACTGTCTGACTGTTGTCAGCTCTAATAGTAGGGAAAACACTGTCTGACTGTTGTCAGCTCTAATAGTAGGGAAAACACTGTCTGACTGTTGTGTCAGCTCTAATAGTAGGGAAAACACTGTCTGACTGTTGTCAGCTCTAATAGTAGGGAAAACACTGTCTGACTGTTGTGTCAGCTCTAATAGTAGGGAAAACACTGTCTGACTGTTGTCAGCTCTAATAGTAGGGAAAACACTGTCTGACTGTTGTCAGCTCTAATAGTAGGGAAAAACACTGTCTGACTGTTGTCAGCTCTAATAGTAGGGAAAACACTGTCTGACTGTTGTCAGCTCTAATAGTAGGGAAAACACTGTCTGACTGTTGTCAGCTCTAATAGTAGGGAAAACACTGTCTGACTGTTGTGTCAGCTCTAATAGTAGGGAAAACACTGTCTGACTGTTGTCAGCTCTAATAGTAGGGAAAACACTGTCTGACTGTTGTCAGCTCTAATAGTAGGGAAAACACTGTCTGACTGTTGTCAGCTCTAATAGTAGGGAAAACACTGTCTGACTGTTGTCAGCTCTAATAGTAGGGAAAACACTGTCTGACTGTTGTCAGCTCTAATAGTAGGGAAAACACTGTCTGACTGTTGTCAGCCTCTAATAGTAGGGAAAACACTGTCTGACTGTTGTCAGCTCTAATAGTAGGGAAAACACTGTCTGACTGTTGTCAGCTCTAATAGTAGGGAAAACACTGTCTGACTGTTGTCAGCTCTAATAGTAGGGAAAACACTGTCTGACTGTTGTCAGCTCTAATAGTAGGGAAAACACTGTCTGACTGTTGTGTCAGCTCTAATAGTAGGGAAAACACTGTCTGACTGTTGTCAGCTCTAATAGTAGGGAAAAACACTGTCTGACTGTTGTCAGCTCTAATAGTAGGGAAAACACCGTCTGACTGTTGTCAGCTCTAATAGTAGGGAAAACACTGTCTGACTGTTGTGTCAGCTCTAATAGTAGGGAAAACACTGTCTGACTGTTGTCAGCTCTAATAGTAGGGAAAACACTGTCTGACTGTTGTCAGCTCTAATAGTAGGGAAAACACTGTCTGACTGTTGTCAGCTCTAATAGTAGGGAAAACACTGTCTGACTGTTGTCAGCTCTAATAGTAGGGAAAACACTGTCTGACTGTTGTCAGCTCTAATAGTAGGGGAAAACACTGTCTGACTGTTGTCAGCTCTAATAGTAGGGAAAACACTGTCTGACTGTTGTCAGCTCTAATAGTAGGGGAAAACACTGTCTGACTGTTGTCAGCTCTCTAATAGTAGGAAAACACTGTCTGACTGTTGTCAGCTCTAATAGTAGGGAAAACACTGTCTGACTGTTGTCAGCTCTAATAGTAGGGAAAACACTGTCTGACTGTTGTCAGCTCTAATAGTAGGGAAAACACTGTCTGACTGTTGTCAGCTCTAATAGTAGGGAAAACACTGTCTGACTGTTGTCAGCTCTAATAGTAGGGAAAACACTGTCTGACTGTTGTCAGCTCTAATAGTAGGGAAACACTGTCTGACTGTTGTCAGCTCTAATAGTAGGGAAAACACTGTCTGACTGTTGTCAGCTCTAATAGTAGGGAAAACACTGTCTGACTGTTGTCAGCCTCTAATAGTAGGGAAAACACTGTCTGACTGTTGTCAGCTCTAATAGTAGGGAAAACACTGTCTGACTGTTGTCAGCCTCTAATAGTAGGAAAACACTGTCTGACTGTTGTGTCAGCTCTAATAGTAGGGAAAACACTGTCTGACTGTTGTCAGCTCTAATAGTAGGGAAAACACTGTCTGACTGTTGTCAGCTCTAATAGTAGGGAAAACACTGTCTGACTGTTGTCAGCTCTAATAGTAGGGAAAACACTGTCTGACTGTTGTCAGCTCTAATAGTAGGGAAAACACTGTCTGACTGTTGTCAGCTCTAATAGTAGGGAAAACACTGTCTGACTGTTGTCAGCTCTAATAGTAGGGAAAACACTGTCTGACTGTTGTCAGCTCTAATAGTAGGGAAAACACTGTCTGACTGTTGTCAGCTCTAATAGTAGGGAAAACACTGTCTGACTGTTGTCAGCTCTAATAGTAGGGAAAACACTGTCTGACTGTTGTTCAGCTCTAATAGTAGGAAAACACTGTCTGACTGTTGTCAGCTCTAATAGTAGGGAAAACACTGTCTGACTGTCGTCAGCTCTAATAGTAGGGAAAACACTGTCTGACTGTTGTCAGCTCTAATAGTAGGGAAAACACTGTCTGACTGTTGTCAGCTCTAATAGTAGGGAAAACACTGTCTGACTGTTGTCAGCTCTAATAGTAGGAAAACACTGTCTGACTGTTGTCAGCTCTAATAGTAGGAAAACACTGTCTGACTGTTGTCAGCTCTAATAGTAGGGAAAACACTGTCTGACTGTTGTCAGCTCTAATAGTAGGGAAAACACTGTCTGACTGTTGTCAGCTCTAATAGTAGGGAAAACACTGTCTGACTGTTGTCAGCTCTAATAGTAGGGAAAACACTGTCTGACTGTTGTCAGCTCTAATAGTAGGGAAAAACACTGTCTGACTGTTGTCAGCTCTAATAGTAGGGAAAACACTGTCTGACTGTTGTCAGCTCTAATAGTAGGGGAAAACACTGTCTGACTGTTGTCAGCTCTAATAGTAGGGAAAACACTGTCTGACTGTTGTCAGCTCTAATAGTAGGGAAAACACTGTCTGACTGTTGTCAGCTCTAATAGTAGGGAAAACACTGTCTGACTGTTGTCAGCTCTAATAGTAGGGAAAACACTGTCTGACTGTTGTCAGCTCTAATAGTAGGGAAAACACTGTCTGACTGTTGTCAGCTCTAATAGTAGGGAAAACACTGTCTGACTGTTGTCAGCTCTAATAGTAGGGAAAACACTGTCTGACTGTTGTCAGCTCTAATAGTAGGGAAAACACTGTCTGACTGTTGTCAGCCTCTAATAGTAGGGAAAACACTGTCTGACTGTTGTCAGCTCTAATAGTAGGGAAAACACTGTCTGACTGTTGTCAGCTCTAATAGTAGGGAAAACACTGTCTGACTGTTGTGTCAGCCTCTAATAGTAGGGAAAACACTGTCTGACTGTTGTCAGCTCTAAT
This sequence comes from Coregonus clupeaformis, assembly GCF_020615455.1. Classification (NCBI taxonomy): domain Eukaryota; kingdom Metazoa; phylum Chordata; class Actinopteri; order Salmoniformes; family Salmonidae; genus Coregonus; species Coregonus clupeaformis. Next base: position 17,438 of record NW_025533799.1, on the reverse strand, counting down.
AGTAGGGAAAACACTGTCTGACTGTTGTCAGCTCTAATAGTAGGGAAAACACTGTCTGACTGTTGTCAGCTCTAATAGTAGGGAAAACACTGTCTGACTGTTGTGTCAGCTCTCAATAGTAGGGAAAACACTGTCTGACTGTTGTCAGCTCTAATAGTAGGGAAAAACACTGTCTGACTGTTGTCAGCTCTAATAGTAGGGAAAACACTGTCTGACTGTTGTCAGCCTCTAATAGTAGGGAAAACACTGTCTGACTGTTGTTCAGCTCTAATAGTAGGGAAAACACTGTCTGACTGTTGTCAGCCTCTAATAGTAGGGAAAACACTGTCTGACTGTTGTCAGCTCTAATAGTAGGGAAAAACACTGTCTGACTGTTGTCAGCTCTAATAGTAGGAAAACACTGTCTGACTGTTGTCAGCTCTAATAGTAGGAAAACACTGTCTGACTGTTGTCAGCTCTAATAGTAGGGAAAACACTGTCTGACTGTTGTCAGCTCTAATAGTAGGGAAAACACTGTCTGACTGTTGTCAGCTCTAATAGTAGGGAAAACACTGTCTGACTGTTGTCAGCTCTAATAGTAGGGAAAACACTGTCTGACTGTTGTCAGCTCTAATAGTAGGGAAAACACTGTCTGACTGTTGTCAGCTCTAATAGTAGGAAAACACTGTCTGACTGTTGTCAGCTCTAATAGTAGGGAAAACACTGTCTGACTGTTGTCAGCTCTAATAGTAGGGAAAACACTGTCTGACTGTTGTCAGCTCTAATAGTAGGGAAAACACTGTCTGACTGTTGTCAGCTCTAATAGTAGGAAAACACTGTCTGACTGTTGTCAGCTCTAATAGTAGGGAAAACACTGTCTGACTGTTGTCAGCTCTAATAGTAGGGAAAACACTGTCTGACTGTTGTCAGCTCTAATAGTAGGAAAACACTGTCTGACTGTTGTCAGCTCTAATAGTAGGGAAAACACTGTCTGACTGTTGTCAGCTCTAATAGTAGGGAAAACACTGTCTGACTGTTGTCAGCTCTAATAGTAGGGAAAACACTGTCTGACTGTTGTCAGCTCTAATAGTAGGGAAAACACTGTCTGACTGTTGTCAGCTCTAATAGTAGGGAAAACACTGTCTGACTGTTGTCAGCTCTAATAGTAGGGAAAACACTGTCTGACTGTTGTGTCAGCTCTAATAGTAGGGAAAACACTGTCTGACTGTTGTGTCAGCTCTAATAGTAGGGGAAAACACTGTCTGACTGTTGTCAGCTCTAATAGTAGGGAAAACACTGTCTGACTGTTGTCAGCTCTAATAGTAGGGAAAACACTGTCTGACTGTTGTCAGCCTCTAATAGTAGGGAAAACACTGTCTGACTGTTGTGTCAGCTCTAATAGTAAGGAAAACACTGTCTGACTGTTGTCAGCTCTAATAGTAGGGAAAACACTGTCTGACTGTTGTCAGCTCTAATAGTAGGAAAACACTGTCTGACTGTTGTCAGCTCTAATAGTAGGGAAAACACTGTCTGACTGTTGTCAGCTCTAATAGTAGGGAAAACACTGTCTGACTGTTGTCAGCTCCTAATAGTAGGAAAACACTGTCTGACTGTTGTCAGCTCTAATAGTAGGGAAAACACTGTCTGACTGTTGTCAGCTCTAATAGTAGGAAAACACTGTCTGACTGTTGTCAGCTCTAATAGTAGGGAAAACACTGTCTGACTGTTGTCAGCTCTAATAGTAGGGAAAACACTGTCTGACTGTTGTCAGCTCTAATAGTAGGGAAAACACTGTCTGACTGTTGTCAGCTCTAATAGTAGGGAAACACTGTCTGACTGTTGTTCAGCTCTAATAGTAGGGAAAACACTGTCTGACTGTTGTCAGCTCTAATAGTAGGGAAAACACTGTCTGACTGTTGTCAGCTCTAATAGTAGGGAAAACACTGTCTGACTGTTGTGTCAGCTCTAATAGTAGGGAAAACACTGTCTGACTGTTGTCAGCTCTAATAGTAGGGAAAACACTGTCTGACTGTTGTCAGCTCTAATAGTAGGGAAAACACTGTCTGACTGTTGTCAGCTCTAATAGTAGGGAAAACACTGTCTGACTGTTGTCAGCTCTAATAGTAGGGAAAACACTGTCTGACTGTTGTCAGCTCTAATAGTAGGGAAAACACTGTCTGACTGTTGTCAGCTCTAATAGTAGGGAAAACACTGTCTGACTGTTGTCAGCTCTAATAGTAGGGGAAAACACTGTCTGACTGTTGTCAGCTCTAATAGTAGGGGAAAAACACTGTCTGACTGTTGTCAGCTCTAATAGTAGAGAAAACACTGTCTGACTGTTGTCAGCTCTAATAGTAGGGAAAACACTGTCTGACTGTTGTCAGCTCTAATAGTAGGGAAAACACTGTCTGACTGTTGTCAGCTCTAATAGTAGGAAAACACTGTCTGACTGTTGTCAGCTCTAATAGTAGGGAAAAACACTGTCTGACTGTTGTCAGCTCTAATAGTAGGGAAAACACTGTCTGACTGTTGTCAGCTCTAATAGTAGGGAAAACACTGTCTGACTGTTGTCAGCTCTAATAGTAGGGAAAACACTGTCTGACTGTTGTCAGCTCTAATAGTAGGGAAAACACTGTCTGACTGTTGTCAGCTCTAATAGTAGGGAAAACACTGTCTGACTGTTGTCAGCTCTAATAGTAGGGAAAACACTGTCTGACTGTTGTCAGCTCTAATAGTAGGGAAAACACTGTCTGACTGTTGTCAGCTCTAATAGTAGGGAAAACACTGTCTGACTGTTGTCAGCTCTAATAGTAGGAAAACACTGTCTGACTGTTGTCAGCTCTAATAGTAGGGAAAACACTGTCTGACTGTTGTCAGCTCTAATAGTAGGGAAAACACTGTCTGACTGTTGTCAGCTCTAATAGTAGGGAAAACACTGTCTGACTGTTGTCAGCTCTAATAGTAGGGAAAACACTGTCTGACTGTTGTCAGCTCTAATAGTAGGGAAAACACTGTCTGACTGTTGTCAGCTCTAATAGTAGGGAAAACACTGTCTGACTGTTGTGCGCTCTAATAGTAGGGAAAACACTGTCTGACTGTTGTCAGCTCTAATAGTAGGGGAAAACACTGTCTGACTGTTGTCAGCTCTAATAGTAGGGGAAAACACTGTCTGACTGTTGTCAGCTCTAATAGTAGGGAAAACACTGTCTGACTGTTGTCAGCTCTAATAGTAGGGGAAAACACTGTCTGACTGTTGTCAGCTCTAATAGTAGGGAAAACACTGTCTGACTGTTGTCAGCTCTAATAGTAGGGAAAACACTGTCTGACTGTTGTCAGCCTCTAATAGTAGGGGAAAACACTGTCTGACTGTTGTCTGCTCTAATAGTAGGAAAACACTGTCTGACTGTTGTGTCAACTCTAATAGTAGGGAAAACACTGTCTGACTGTTGTCAGCTCTAATAGTAGGGAAAACACTGTCTGACTGTTGTCAGCTCTAATAGTAGGAAAACACTGTCTGACTGTTGTCAGCTCTAATAGTAGGGAAAACACTGTCTGACTGTTGTCAGCTCTAATAGTAGGAAAACACTGTCTGACTGTTGTCAGCTCTCAATAGTAGGGGAAAACACTGTCTGACTGTTGTCAGCTCTCAATAGTGGGAAAACACTGTCTGACTGTTGTCAGCTCTAATAGTAGGAAAACACTGTCTGACTGTTGTCAGCTCTAATAGTAGGGAAAACACTGTCTGACTGTTGTCAGCTCTAATAGTAGGGAAAACACTGTCTGACTGTCAGCTCTAATAGTAGGGAAAACACTGTCTGACTGTTGTCAGCTCTAATAGTAGGGAAAACACTGTCTGACTGTTGTCAGCTCTAATAGTAGAGAAAACACTGTCTGACTGTTGTCAGCTCTAATAGTAGGGAAAACACTGTCTGACTGTTGTCAGCTCTAATAGTAGGGAAAACACTGTCTGACTGTTGTCAGCTCTAATAGTAGGAAAACACTGTCTGACTGTTGTGTCAGCTCTAATAGTAGGGAAACACTGTCTGACTGTTGTCAGCTCTAATAGTAGGGAAAACACTGTCTGACTGTTGTCTGCTCTAATAGTAGGGAAAACACTGTCTGACTGTTGTCAGCTCTAATAGTAGGGAAAACACTGTCTGACTGTTGTCAGCTCTAATAGTAGGGAAAACACTGTCTGACTGTTGTCAGCTCTAATAGTAGGGAAAACACTGTCTGACTGTTGTCAGCTCTAATAGTAGGGAAAACACTGTCTGACTGTTGTCAGCTCTAATAGTAGGGAAAACACTGTCTGACTGTCAGCTCTAATAGTAGGAAACACTGTCTGACTGTTGTCAGCTCTAATAGTAGGGAAAACACTGTCTGACTGTTGTCAGCTCTAATAGTAGGGAAAACACTGTCTGACTGTTGTCAGCTCTAATAGTAGGGAAAACACTGTCTGACTGTTGTCAGCTCTAATAGTAGGAAAACACTGTCTGACTGTTGTCAGCTCTAATAGTAGGGAAAACACTGTCTGACTGTTGTCAGCTCTAATAGTAGGAAAACACTGTCTGACTGTTGTCAGCTCTAATAGTAGGGAAAACACTGTCTGACTGTTGTCAGCTCTAATAGTAGGGAAAACACTGTCTGACTGTTGTCAGCTCTAATAGTAGGGAAAACACTGTCTGACTGTTGTCAGCTCTAATAGTAGGAAAACACTGTCTGACTGTTGTCAGCTCTAATAGTAGGGAAAACACTGTCTGACTGTTGTCTGCTCTAATAGTAGGGAAAACACTGTCTGACTGTTGTCAGCTCTAATAGTAGGGAAAACACTGTCTGACTGTTGTCGCTCTAATAGTAGGAAAACACTGTCTGACTGTTGTCAGCTCTAATAGTAGGAAAACACTGTCTGACTGTTGTCAGCTCTAATAGTAGGAAAACACTGTCTGACTGTTGTGTCAGCTCTAATAGTAGGGAAAACACTGTCTGACTGTTGTCAGCTCTAATAGTAGGGAAAACACTGTCTGACTGTTGTCAGCTCTAATAGTAGGGAAAACACTGTCTGACTGTTGTCTGCTCTAATAGTAGGGAAAACACTGTCTGACTGTTGTCAGCTCTAATAGTAGGGGAAAACACTGTCTGACTGTTGTCAGCTCTAATAGTAGGGAAAAACACTGTCTGACTGTTGTCAGCTCTAATAGTAGGAAAACACTGTCTGACTGTTGTCAGCTCTAATAGTAGGGAAAACACTGTCTGACTGTTGTCAGCTCTAATAGTAGGGGAAAACACTGTCTGACTGTTGTCAGCTCTAATAGTAGGGGAAAACACTGTCTGACTGTTGTCAGCTCTAATAGTAGGAAAACACTGTCTGACTGTTGTCAGCTCTAATAGTAGGGAAAACACTGTCTGACTGTTGTCAGCTCTAATAGTAGGGAAAACACTGTCTGACTGTTGTCAGCTCTCATAGTAGGGAAAACACTGTCTGACTGTTGTCAGCTCTAATAGTAGGGAAAAACACTGTCTGACTGTTGTCAGCTCTAATAGTGGGAAAACACTGTCTGACTGTTGTCAGCTCTAATAGTAGGAAAACACTGTCTGACTGTTGTCAGCTCTAATAGTAGGGAAAACACTGTCTGACTGTTGTCCGCTCTAATAGTAGGGAAAACACTGTCTGACTGTTGTCAGCTCTAATAGTAGGGAAAACACTGTCTGACTGTTGTCAGCTCTAATAGTAGGGAAAACACTGTCTGACTGTTGTCAGCTCTAATAGTAGGGAAAACACTGTCTGACTGTTGTGTCAGCTCTAATAGTAGGGAAAACACTGTCTGACTGTTGTCAGCTCTAATAGTAGGGAAAACACTGTCTGACTGTTGTCAGCTCTAATAGTAGGGGAAAACACTGTCTGACTTGTCGCCTCTAATAGTAGGGAAAACACTGTCTGACTGTTGTCAGCTCTAATAGTAGGAAAACACTGTCTGACTGTTGTCAGCTCTAATAGTAGGGAAAAACACTGTCTGACTGTTGTCAGCTCTAATAGTAGGGAAAAACACTGTCTGACTGTTGTGTCAGCTCTAATAGTAGGGAAAACACTGTCTGACTGTTGTCAGCTCTAATAGTAGGGAAAACACTGTCTGACTGTTGTCAGCTCTAATAGTAGGGAAAACACTGTCTGACTGTTGTCAGCTCTAATAGTAGGGAAAACACTGTCTGACTGTTGTCAGCTCTAATAGTAGGGAAAACACTGTCTGACTGTTGTCAGCTCTAATAGTAGGAAAACACTGTCTGACTGTTGTCAGCTCTAATAGTAGGGAAAACACTGTCTGACTGTTGTCAGCTCTAATAGTAGGGAAAACACTGTCTGACTGTTGTCAGCTCTAATAGTAGGAAAACACTGTCTGACTGTTGTCAGCTCTAATAGTAGGGGAAAACACTGTCTGACTGTTGTCAGCTCTAATAGTAGGGAAAACACTGTCTGACTGTTGTCAGCTCTAATAGTAGGGAAAACACTGTCTGACTGTTGTCAGCTCTAATAGTAGGGAAAACACTGTCTGACTGTTGTCAGCTCTAATAGTAGGGAAAACACTGTCTGACTGTTGTCAGCTCTAATAGTGGGAAAACACTGTCTGACTGTTGTCAGCTCTAATAGTAGGGAAAACACTGTCTGACTGTTGTCAGCTCTAATAGTAGGGAAAACACTGTCTGACTGTTGTCAGCTCTAATAGTAGGGAAAACACTGTCTAGACTGTTGTCAGCTCTAATAGTAGGGGAAAACACTGTCTGACTGTTGTCAGCTCTAATAGTAGGGAAAAACACTGTCTGACTGTTGTCAGCTCTAATAGTAGGGAAAACACTGTCTGACTGTTTGTCAGCTCTAATAGTAGGGAAAACACTGTCTGACTGTTGTCAGCTCTAATAGTAGGGAAAACACTGTCTGACTGTTGTCAGCTCTAATAGTAGGGAAAACACTGTCTGACTGTTGTCAGCTCTAATAGTAAGGGAAAACACTGTCTGACTGTTGTGTCAGCTCTAATAGTAGGAAAACACTGTCTGACTGTTGTCAGCTCTAATAGTAGGAAAACACTGTCTGACTGTTGTCAGCTCTCTAATAGTAGGGAAAACACTGTCTGACTGTTGTGTCAGCTCTAATAGTAGGGAAAACACTGTCTGACTGTTGTCAGCTCTAATAGTAGGGAAAACACTGTCTGACTGTTGTCAGCTCTAATAGTAGGGAAAACACTGTCTGACTGTTGTCAGCTCTAATAGTAGGGAAAACACTGTCTGACTGTTGTCAGCTCTAATAGTAGGGAAAACACTGTCTGACTGTTGTCAGCCTCTAATAGTAGGAAAACACTGTCTGACTGTTGTCAGCTCTAATAGTAGGAAAACACTGTCTGACTGTTGTGTCAGCTCTAATAGTAAGGAAAACACTGTCTGACTGTTGTCAGCTCTAATAGTAGGGAAAACACTGTCTGACTGTTGTCAGCTCTAATAGTAGGGAAAACACTGTCTGACTGTTGTCAGCTCTAATAGTAGGGAAAACACTGTCTGACTGCTTGTCAGCTCTAATAGTAGGAAAGCACTGTCTGACTGTTGTCAGCTCTAATAGTAGGGAAAACACTGTCTGACTGTTGTCAGCTCTAATAGTAGGGAAAACACTGTCTGACTGTTGTCAGCTCTAATAGTAGGGAAAACACTGTCTGACTGTTGTCAGCTCTAATAGTAGGGAAAACACTGTCTGACTGTTGTCAGCTCTAATAGTAGGGAAAACACTGTCTGACTGTTGTCAGCTCTAATAGTAGGGAAAACACTGTCTGACTGTTGTCAGCTCTAATAGTAGGGAAAACACTGTCTGACTGTTGTCAGCTCTAATAGTAGGGAAAACACTGTCTGACTGTTGTCAGCTCTAATAGTAGGGAAAACACTGTCTCGACTGTTGTCAGCTCTAATAGTAGGAAAACACTGTCTGACTGTTGTCAGCCTCTAATAGTAGGGAAAACACTGTCTGACTGTTGTCAGCTCTTAGTAGTAGGGAAAACACTGTCTGACTGTTGTGTCAGCTCTAATAGTAGGGAAAACACTGTCTGACTGTTGTCAGCTCTAATAGTAGGAAAACACTGTCTGACTGTTGTCAGCTCTAATAGTAGGAAAAACACTGTCTGACTGTTGTCAGCTCTAATAGTAGGGAAAACACTGTCTGACTGTTGTCAGCTCTAATAGTAGGGAAAACACTGTCTGACTGTTGTCAGCTCTAATAGTAGGAAAACACTGTCTGACTGTTGTCAGCTCTTAATAGTAGGGAAAACACTGTCTGACTGTTGTCAGCTCTAATAGTAGGGAAAACACTGTCCGACTGTTGTCAGCTCTCAATAGTAGGAAAACACTGTCTGACTGTTGTCAGCTCTAATAGTAGGGAAAACACTGTCTGACTGTTGTCAGCTCTAATAGTAGGGGAAAACACTGTCTGACTGTTGTCAGCTCTTAGTAGGGAAAACACTGTCTGACTGTTGTGTCAGCTCTAATAGTAGGGAAAACACTGTCTGACTGTTGTCAGCTCTAATAGTAGGGAAAACACTGTCTGACTGTTGTCGCTCTAATAGTAGGGAAAACACTGTCTGACTGTTGTCAGCTCTAATAGTAGGAAACACTGTCTGACTGTTGTCAGCTCTAATAGTAGGAAAACACTGTCTGACTGTTGTCAGCGTCTAATAGTAGGGAAAACACTGTCTGACTGTTGTCAGCTCTAATAGTAGGGAAAACACTGTCTGACTGTTGTCAGCTCTAATAGTAGGGAAAACACTGTCTGACTGTTGTCAGCTCTAATAGTAGGAAAACACTGTCTGACTGTTGTCAGCTCTAATAGTAGGGAAAACACTGTCTGACTGTTGTCAGCTCTAATAGTAGGAAAACACTGTCTGACTGTTGTCAGCTCTAATAGTAGGGAAAACACTGTCTGACTGTTGTCAGCTCTAATAGTAGGAAAACACTGTCTGACTGTTGTCAGCTCTAATAGTAGGAAAAACACTGTCTGACTGTTGTCAGCTCTAATAGTAGGGAAAACACTGTCTGACTGTTGTCAGCTCTAATAGTAGGGAAAACACTTGTCTGACTGTTGTCACGCTCTAATAGTAGGGAAAGCACTGTCTGACTGTTGTCAGCTCTAATAGTAGGGAAAACACTGTCTGACTGTTGTCAGCTCTAATAGTAGGGAAAACACTGTCTGACTGTTGTCAGCTCTAATAGTAGGGAAAACACCGTCTGACTGTTGTCAGCTCTAATAGTAGGGAAAACACTGTCTGACTGTTGTCAGCTCTAATAGTAGGGAAAACACTGTCTGACTGTTGTCAGCTCTAATAGTAGGAAAACACTGTCTGACTGTTGTCAGCTCTAATAGTAGGGAAAAACACTGTCTGACTGTTGTCAGCTCTAATAGTAGGGAAAACACTGTCTGACTGTTGTCAGCTCTAATAGTAGGAAACACTGTCTGACTGTTGTCAGCCTCTAATAGTAGGGAAAACACTGTCTGACTGTTGTCAGCTCTAATAGTAGGAAAACACTGTCTGACTGTTGTCAGCTCTAATAGTAGGGAAAACACTGTCTGACTGTTGTCAGCTCTAATAGTAGGGAAAACACTGTCTGACTGTTGTCAGCTCTAATAGTAGGGAAAACACTGTCTGACTGTTGTCAGCTCTAATAGTGGGGAAAACTACTGTCTGACTGTTGTCAGCTCTAATAGTAGGGAAAACACTGTCTGACTGTTGTCAGCTCTAATAGGAAAACACTGTCTGACTGTTGTCAGCTCTAATAGTAGGGAAAACACTGTCTGACTGTTGTCAGCTCTAATAGTAGGAAAACACTGTCTGACTGTTGTCTGCTCTAATAGTAGGGAAAACACTGTCTGACTGTTGTCAGCTCTAATAGTAGGGAAAACACTGTCTGACTGTTGTCAGCTCTAATAGTAGGGAAAACACTGTCTGACTGCTCTAATAGTAGGGAAAACACTGTCTGACTGTTGTCAGCTCTAATAGTAGGGAAAACACTGTCTGACTGTTGTCAGCTCTAATAGTAGGGAAAACACTGTCTGACTGTTGTCAGCTCTAATAGTAGGGAAAACACTGTCTGACTGTTGTCAGCTCTAATAGTAGGAAAACACTGTCTGACTGTTGTCAGCGGCTCTCTAATAGTAGGGGAAAACACTGTCTGACTGTTGTCAGCTCTAATAGTAGGGGAAAACACTGTCTGACTGTTGTCAGCTCTAATAGTAGGGAAAACACTGTCTGACTGTCCAGCCCTAATAGTAGGAAAACACTGTCTGACTGTTGTCAGCTCTAATAGTAGGGAAAACACTGTCTGACTGTTGTCTGGCTCTAATAGTAGGAAAACACTGTCTGACTGTTGTCAGCTCTAATAGTAGGGAAAACACTGTCTGACTGTTGTCAGCTCTAATAGTAGGGAAAACACTGTCTGACTGTTGTCAGCTCTAATAGTAGGGGAAACACTGTCTGACTGTTGTCAGCTCTCAATAGTAGGGAAAACACTGTCTGACTGTTGTCAGCTCTAATAGTAGGGAAAACACTGTCTGACTGTTGTCAGCTCTAATAGTAGGGAAAAACACTGTCTGACTGTTGTGTCCAGCTCTAATAGTAGGAAAAACACTGTCTGACTGTTGTCAGCTCTAATAGTAGGAAAACACTGTCTGACTGTTGTCAGCTCTAATAGTAGGGAAAACACTGTCTGACTGTTGTCATCTCTAATAGTAGGGAAAACACTGTCTGACTGTTGTCAGCTCTAATAGTAGGGAAAACACTGTCTGACTGTTGTCAGCTCTAATAGTAGGGAAAACACTGTCTGACTGTTGTCAGCTCTAATAGTAGGGAAAACACTGTCTGACTGTTGTCGGCTCTAATAGTAGGAAAACACTGTCTGACTGTCAGCTCTAATAGTAGGGAAAACACTGTCTGACTGTTGTCAGCTCTAATAGTAGGAAAACACTGTCTGACTGTTGTGTCAGCTCTGAATAGTAGGAAAACACTGTCTGACTGTTGTGTCAGCTCTAATAGTAGGGAAAAACACTGTCTGACTGTTGTCAGCTCTAATAGTAGGGAAAACACTGTCTGACTGTTGTCAGCTCTAATAGTAGGGAAAACACTGTCTGACTGTTGTCGCTCTAATAGTAGGGAAAACACTGTCTGACTGTTGTCGGCTCTAATAGTAGGGAAAACACTGTCTACTGTTGTCAGCTCTAATAGTAGGGAAAAACACTGTCTGACTGTTGTCAGCTCTAATAGTAGGGAAAACACTGTCTGACTGTTGTCAGCTCTAATAGTAGGGAAAACACTGTCTGACTGTTGTCAGCTCTAATAGTAGGGAAAACACTGTCTGACTGTTGTCAGCTCTAATAGTAGGGGAAAACACTGTCTGACTGTTGTCAGCCTCTAATAGTAGGAAAACACTGTCTGACTGTTGTCAGCTCTAATAGTAGGAAAACACTGTCTGACTGTTGTCAGCTCTAATAGTAGGGAAAACACTGTCTGACTGTTGTCAGCTCCTAATAGTAGGGAAAACACTGTCTGACTGTTGTCAGCTCTAATAGTAGGGAAAACACTGTCTGACTGTTGTCTGCCTCTAATAGTAGGGAAAACACTGTCTGACTGTTGTCAGCTCTAATAGTAGGAAAACACTGTCTGACTGTTGTCAGCTCTAGTAGTAGGGAAAACACTGTCTGACTGTTGTCAGCTCTAATAGTAGGGAAAACACTGTCTGACTGTTGTCAGCTCTCATCAACAGTAGGAAAACACGCTGTCTGACTGTTGTCAGCTCTCTAATAGTAGGAAAACACTGTCTGACTGTTGTCAGCTCTAATAGTAGGGAAAACACTGTCTGACTGTTGTTGCAGCTCTAATAGTAGGGAAAACACTGTCTGACTGTTGTCAGCTCTCTAATAGTAGGAAAACACTGTCTGACTGTTGTCAGCTCTAATAGTAGGGAAAACACTGTCTGACTGTTTGTCAGCTCTAATAGTAGGAAAACACTGTCTGACTGTTGTCAGCTCTAATAGTAGGGGAAAACACTGTCTGACTGTTGTCAGCTCTAATAGTAGGGAAAACACTTCTGACTGTTGTCAGCTCTAATAGTAGGAAAACACTGTCTGACTGTTTGTCAGCTCTAATAGTAGGGAAAACACTGTCTGACTGTTGTCAGCTCTAATAGTAGGGAAAACACTGTCTGACTGTTGTCAGCTCTAATAGTAGGAAAACACTGTCTGACTGTTGTCAGCTCTAATAGTAGGGAAAACACTGTCTGACTGTTGTCGCTCTAATAGTAGGGAAAACACTGTCTGACTGTTGTCAGCTCTAATAGTAGGGAAAACACTGTCTGACTGTTGTCAGCTCTAATAGTAAGGGAAAACACTGTCTGACTGTTGTCAGCTCTAATAGTAGGGAAAACACTGTCTGACTGTTGTCAGCTCTAATAGTAGGGAAAACACTGTCTGACTGTTGTCAGCTCTAATAGTAGGGAAAACACTGTCTGACTGTTGTCAGCTCTAATAGTAGGAAAACACTGTCTGACTGTTCAGCTCTAATAGTAGGGAAAACACTGTCTGACTGTTGTCAGCTCTAATAGTAGGGAAAACACTGTCTGACTGTTGTCAGCTCCTAATAGTAGGGAAAACACTGTCTGACTGTTGTCAGCTCTAATAGTAGGGAAAACACTATCTGACTGTTGTCAGCTCTAATAGTAGGGAAAACACTGTCTGACTGTTGTCAGCTCTAATAGTAGGGAAAACACTGTCTGACTGTTGTCAGCTCTAATAGTAGGAAAACACTGTCTGACTGTTGTGCTGCTCTAATAGTAGGGAAAACACTGTCTGACTGTTGTCAGCTCTAATAGTAGGAAAACACTGTCTGACTGTTGTCAGCTCTAATAGTAGGGAAAACACTGTCTGACTGTTGCTCAGCTCTAATAGTAGGGAAAAACACTGTCTGACTGTTGTCAGCTCTAATAGTAGGGGAAAACACTGTCTGACTGTTGTCAGCTCTAATAGTGGAAAACACTGTCTGACTGTTAGTCAGCTCTAATAGTAGGAAAACACTGTCACTGTTGTCAGCTCTAATAGTAGGAAAACACTGTCTGACTGTTGTCAGCTCTAATAGTAGGGGAAAACACTGTCTGACTGTTGTCAGCTCTAATAGTAGGGAAAACACTGTCTGACTGTTGTCAGCCTCTAATAGTAGGAAAACACTGTCTGACTGTTGTCAGCTCTAACAGTAGGAAAACACTGTCTGACTGTTGTCAACTCTAATAGTAGGAAAACACTGTCTGACTGTTGTCGGCTCTAATAGTAGGGAAAACACTGTCTGACTGTTGTCAGCTCTAATAGTAGGGAAAACACTGTCTGACTGTTGTCAGCTCTAATAGTAGGGAAAACACTGTCTGACTGTTGTCAGCTCTAATAGTAGGGAAAACACTGTCTGACTGTTGTCAGCTCTAATAGTAGGAAAACACTGTCTGACTGTTGTTCAGCTCTAATAGTAGGGAAAACACTGTCTGACTGTTGTGTCAGCTCTAATAGTAGGAAAACACTGTCTGACTGTTGTCAGCTCTAATAGTAGGAAAACACTGTCTGACTGTTGTCAGCTCTAATAGTAGGGAAAACACTGTCTGACTGTTGTCAGCTCTAATAGTAGGGAAACACTGTCTGACTGTTGTCAGCTCTAATAGGGAAAACACTGTCTGACTGTTGTCAGCTCTAATAGTAGGAAACACTGTCTGACTGTTGTGTCAGCTCTAATAGTAGGAAAACACTGTCTGACTGTTTGTCGCGCTCTAATATAGGGAAAACACTGTCTGACTATTGTCAGCTCTAATAGTAAAGGAAAACACTGTCTGACTGTTGTCAGCTCTAATAGTAGGAAAACACTGTCTGACTGTTGTGTCAGCTCTAATAGTAGGAAAACACTGTCTGACTGTTGTCAGCTCTAATAGTAGGGAAAACACTGTCTGACTTGTCAGCTCTAATAGTAGGGAAAACACTGTCTGACTGTTGTCAGCTCTAGTAGTAGGAAAAACACTGTCTGACTGTTGTCAGCTCTAATAGTAGGGAAAACACTGTCTGACTGTTGTCAGCCTCTAATAGTAGGAAAACACTGTCTGACTGTTGTGCAGCTCTCTAATAGTAGGGAAAACACTGTCTGACTGTTGTCAGCTCTAATAGTAGGAAACACTGTCTGACTGTTGTTCAGCTCTAATAGTAGGAAAACACTGTCTGACTGTTGTCAGCTCTAATAGTAGGGAAAACACTGTCTGACTGTTGTCAGCTCTAATAGTAGGAAAACACTGTCTGACTGTTGTGTCAGCTCTCAATAGTAGGGAAAACACTGTCTGACTGTTGTCAGCTCTAATAGTAGGAAAACACTGTCTGACTGTTGTCAGCTCTAATAGTAGAAAACACTGTCTGACTGTTGTCAGCTCTAATAGTAGGAAAACACTGTCTGACTGTTGTCAGCTCTAATAGTAGGGGAAAACACTGTCTGACTGTTGTCAGTCCTCTAATAGTAGGAAAACACTGTCTGACTGTTGTCAGCTCTAATAGTAGGGAAAACACTGTCTGACTGTTTGTCAGCTCTAATAGTAGGGAAAACACTGTCTGACTGTTGTCAGCCTCTAATAGTAGGAAAACACTGTCTGACTGTTGTCAGCTCTAATAGTAGGAAAACACTGTCTGACTGTTTGTCAGCTCTTCCAATAGTAGGAAAACACTGTCTGACTGTTGTCAAGCCTCTAATAGTAGGAAAACACTGTCTGACTGTTGTCAGCTCTAATAGTAGGAAACACTGTCTGACTGTTGTCTGCCTCTAATAGTAGGGAAAACACTGTCTGACTGTTGTGCCCAGCTCTAATAGTAGGGAAAACACTGTCTGACTGTTCAGCCTCTAATAGTAGGGAAAACACTGTCTGACTGTTGTCAGCTCTAATAGTAGGGAAAACACTGTCTGACTGTTGTCAGCTCTAATAGTAGAGAAAACACTGTCTGACTGTTGTCAGCTCTAATAGTAGGAAAACACTGTCTGACTGTTGTCAGCTCTAATAGTAGGGAAAACACTGTCTGACTGTTGTCAGCCTCTAATAGTAGGAAAAACACTGTCTGACTGTTGTCAGCTCTAATAGTAGGGAAAACACTGTCTGACTGTTGTCAGCTCTAATAGTAGGGAAAACACTGTCTGACTGTTGTCAGCTCTAATAGTAGGAAAACACTGTCTGACTGTTGTCAGCTCTAATAGTAGGAAAACACTGTCTGACTGTTTTCACGCTCTAATAGTAGGAAAACACTGTCTGACTGTTGTCAGCCTCTAATAGTAGGAAAAACACTGTCTGACTGTTGTCAGCTCTAATAGTAGGGAAAACACTGTCTGACTGTTGTCAGCTCTAATAGTAGGGAAAACACTGTCTGACTGTTGTCAGCTCTAATAGTAGGAAAAACACTGTCTGACTGTTGTCAGCTCTAATAGTAGGGAAAACACTGTCTGACTGTTGTCAGCTCTAATAGTAGGGAAAACACTGTCTGACTGTTGTCAGCTCTAATAGTAGGGGAAAACACTTTGTTCTGACTGTTGTCTTCTCTAATAGTAGGGAAAACACTGTCTGACTGTTGTTCAGCTCTAATGTAGGGAAAACACTGTCTGACTGTTGTGCAGCTCTAATAGTAGGGAAAACACTGTCTGACTGTTGTCAGCTCTAATAGTAGGGAAAACACTGTCTGACTGTTGTCAGCTCTAATAGTAGGAAAACACTGTCTGACTGCTTGTCGCTCTAATAGTAGGGAAAACACTGTCTGACTGTTGTCAGCTCTAATAGTAGGGAAAACACTGTCTGACTGTTGTCTGCTCTAATAGTAGGGAAACACTGTCTGACTGTTGTCAGCCTCTAATAGTAGGGAAAACACTGTCTGACTGTTGTCGCTCTAATAGTAGGAAATACCTGTCTGACTGTTGTCAGCTCTAATAGTAGGGAAAACACTGTCTGACTGTTGTCAGTCTCTAATAGTAGGGAAAACACTGTCTGACTGTTGTCAGCTCTAATAGTAGGAAAACACTGTCTGACTGTTGTCAGCTCTAATAGTAGGAAAACACTGTCTGACTGTTGTCAGCTCTAATAGTAGGGGAAAACACTGTCTGACTGTTGTCAGCTCTAATAGTAGGAAAACACTGTCTGACTGTTGTCAGCTCTAATAGTAGGGAAAACACTGTCTGACTGTTGTCAGCTCTAATAGTAGGGAAAACACTGTCTGACTGTTGTCAGCTCTAATAGTAGGGAAAACACTGTCTGACTGTTGTCAGCTCTAATAGTAGGGAAAACACTATCTGACTGTTGTCAGCTCTAATAGTAGGGGAAAACACTGTCTGGGACTGTTGTCAGCTCTAATAGTAGGGAAAACACTGTCTGACTGTTGTCAGCCTCTAATAGTAGGAAAACACTGTCTGACTGTTGTGTCAGCTCTAATAGTAGGGAAAACACTGTCTGACTGTTGTCGCTCTAATAGTAGGGAAAACACTGTCTGACTGTTGTTCAGCTCTAATAGTAGGGAAAAACACTGTCTGACTGTTGTCAGCTCTAATAGTAGGGAAAACACTGTCTGACTGTTGTCAGCTCTAATAGTAGGAAAACACTGTCTGACTGTTGTCAGCTCTAATAGTAGGAAAACACTGTCTGACTGTTGTCAGCTCTAATAGTAGGGAAAACACTGTCTGACTGTTGTCAGCTCTCCTAATAGTAGGAAAACACTGTCTGACTGTTGTCAGCCTCTAATAGTAGGGAAAACACTGTCTGACTGTTTCAGCTCTAATCAGTAGGAAACACTGTCTGACTGTTGTCAGCTCTCTAATGTCGGGAAAAACACTGTCTGACTGTTGTCTCTCAATAGTAGGGAAAACACTGTCTGACTGTTGTCAGCCTCTAATAGTAGGGGAAACCACTGTCTGACTGTTGTCAGCTCTACATAGTAGGAAAAACACTGTCTGACTGTTGTCTGCTCTAATAGTAGGGAAAACTCTGTCTGACTGTTGTCTGCTCTAATATAGGGAAAACACTGTCTGACTGTTGTCACTCTAATAGTAGGGAAAACATTTTCTACTGTTATCAGCTCTAATAATAGGGAAAACACTGTCTATGTTCTTAATAGTAGGGAAAACACTTCTACTGTTATCATCTAAACACTGTCTGACTATTGTCAGCTCTAATATAGGAAAACACTGTCTACTGTTGTCAGCTCTAATAGTAGGGAAACACTTTGTCTACTGTTGTCACTCTAATAGTAGAAAACACTGTCTACTGTTGTCAACTCTAATAGTGGAAAACACTGTCTACTGTTGATCAGCTCTAATTAAAACCTGTCTATTTTCAGCTGTCTAATAATGAAAAATGTCTGTCTGACTGTTGTCAGCTCTAATAGTAGGGAAAACACTGTC
>NW_025533798.1:37500-110000 GCF_020615455.1 Coregonus clupeaformis | reverse complement strand
GTACTTTAAAGTATTTTTAATTAAGTACTTTACACCACTGTTTGTTTGTATGTGTGTGTGTGTGTGTGTGTGTGTGTGTGTGTGTGTGTGTGTGTGTGTGTGTGTGTGTGTGTGTGTGTGTGTGTGTGTGTGTGTGTGTGTGTGTGTGTGTGTGTGTGTGTGTGTGTGTGTGTGTGTGTGTGTGTGTGTGTGTGTGTGTGTGTGCATGTCTATCATCTAAGCCTAGTGGATGATAGACTAAGCCATTCTCAGGAAGGCACAGTCTTTCTCTTAGTCAATATAAATAGTCTGTATGTCTTTTCTCAAAGAGCTGCTGTCGATACAGCACCAAGATAAATATAGAGAAAGTTAGTTCCACACATACAGTGTTTCAATGAGTATTGATCAAGCACACAATGTGGTCCATCCATGTTGGTTCTCTCTCTACCTACTGTAGGTCTCAGGGTGTAGGTCTCAGGGTGTAGGTCTCAGGGTGTAGGTCTCAGGGTACAGGTCTCAGGGTGTAGGTCTCAGGGTGTAGGTCTCAGGGTGCAGGTCTCAGGGTGTAGGTCTCAGGGTGCAGGTCTCAGGGTGTAGGTCTCAGGGTGTAGGTCTCAGGGTGTAGGTCTCAGGGTGCAGGTCTCAGGGTGTAGGTCTCAGGGTGCAGTTCTCAGGGTGTAGGTCTCAGGGTGCAGGTCTCAGGGTATAGGTCTCAGGGTGCAGGTCTCAGGGTGCAGGTCTCAGGGTATAGGTCTCAGGGTGCAGGTCTCAGGGTGCAGGTCTCAGGGTGCAGGTCTCAGGGAGTATGTCTCAGGGTGTAGGTCTGATGTTTCGTACTTTTTAACTCTGCATTGTTGGGAAAGTGCTCGTATGTAAGCATTTCACGGTAAAGTCTACACCAGTTGTATTCGGCGCATGTGACAAATACAATTTGATTTGATTCTAGAATTCAATGCAACCATTAAGAGCAAGTCTCCATGGAAATGTTGCATGCATCAGTACACGTCATTTTGAATGTGGAATTTGGACAGAGAATTGTACTGAGTGCTATTTTAGTCCTCTGCCTGCCTCACTATCTAATTTGCTCTGAAAAAACAAAGTCAGCAAATTCTTCTGAAACGGCTGCAGTCTCAATCTGTCTGCATTCTCTCTAAACACACTCAGCCCCCAGTCCCTGCATTCTCTCTACACACACTCAGCCCCCAGTCCCTACATTCTCTCTACACACACTCAGCCCCCAGTCCCTGCCAGCATCTCCACATTTTTACATTTATATTTGAGTCATTTAGCAGACACTCTTATCCAGAGCGACTTACAGTTAGTGAGTGCATACATTTTCATATGACTTATGTAATTTCACGTTCAAGCTGTGTGTGTGTGTGTGTGTGTCTGTGTGTGAGAGAGAGAGTTTTTCAGTGTGTGTGTGTGTTCCATTAAAAACAACTAACACACAGAGCTCCACTACAGAGATAAACAATCTAGTGCCTGTACACAGCCTTCATTTCTGTCCAGTGAACAGGGCCTCGTTTCCCAGAGCCTTCATAGCATTAAGATCACCGTTAGAACCGTTAGAACCGTTAGAACCGTTAGAACCGTTAGAACCGTTAGAACCGTCTTACGATGTATCTTTAGTAGCTGAGATGTTTCCCAAAAAAAACTGTTATTAAAGTTGCACTTGAAAACGCTTATCATTATTTACCGACTGCCTCACACCAGAGCCAGATGTTAGATGCTCTTTTGCCCTTCCGCTTCACTTTATACACAGAAGGTCTCTGCTAAACCCAGAAGGTCTCTGCTAAACCCAGAAGGTCTCTGCTAAACACAGAAGGTCTCTGCTAAACCCAGAAGGTCTCTGCTAAACACAGAAGGTCTCTGCTAAACCCAGAATCAAGAGGTTTATCTGTCTGACGGTGACCGCCGATAACTTCAGAATGAAGTTGACTACAAATACAATGTCAATGTCTTTGCTACGTATGGCCTATACCTTTCAATCACATTGAAGTACATTTTATGTTCATTCAATTGAATTCTATTTGACTAATTCTAGGCTACTGTTTGTAATGTTTGCCTCAATATATTTCATGATGTCTAACAACATGTGTGCAATGATGTGCCAAATCTTCATTTAGTGCGTTATTATAGGGTAAGCATTAACAAGCTGCCTCAATATTTGCAGCCATAGGTAGTAATGTCTCTAATTCTAATGCTGAGGTAAGATTTGAATGGAGAAAGCTGATCCGAGAGCAGCGCTGCTTTTCTTTCGATCCTGTCAGTATCGTCACATGGTCTAACGACGCACTTAGCGAACCTTCTCTCCTTACGTCTGGGAAACACTCTTAAAAATGTGGCTCGTAAATAACGATGCATCTGGTACGATCATCGTAATGCTTAAGTTCCATCTCGACTGGGAAACGGGCCCAGGTGCATTGTGGTTGTGAACGATGGGCGACTCAGACAGACACGCCTCCTCTAGAGTGACATGCACAAAGAACAAATAAGTAAACAAACAAACAAAACAACAAACAAACAAAACAACAAGTGTTACACATACTATAAGACTGTCTTCTCCTTTATCTGCCTTCTGATACAGCGGAGGAGTTGAGGCGCTGTCAGGGTACCAGTGGGACTGTGCCTGTGGCTCATCCTGTCTAACTGTGGTTGTGCCTGTGGTTCATCCTGTCTAACTGGGGTTGTGCCTGTGGTTCATCCTGTCTAACTGGGGTTGTGCCTGTGGTTCATCCTGTCTAACTGTGGTTGTGCCTGTGGCTCCTCCTGTCTAACTGGGGTTGTGCCTGTGGCTCATCCTGTCTAACTGGGGTTGTGCCTGTGGCTCATCCTGTCTAACTGGGGTTGTGCCTGTGGCTCATCCTGTCTAACTGTGGTTGTGCCTGTGGCTCATCCTGTCTAACTGTGGTTGTGCCTGTGGCTCATCCTGTCTAACTGGGGTTGTGCCTGTGGCTCATCCTGTCTAACTAGGGTTGTGTCTGTGGTTCATCCTGTCTAACTGGGGTTGTGCCTGTGGTTCATCCTGTCTAACTGGGGTTGTGCCTGTGGTTCATCCTGTCTAACTGGGGTTGTGCCTGTGGTTCATCCTGTCTAACTGGGGTTGTGCCTGTGGTTCATCCTGTCTAACTGTGGTTGTGCCTGTGGTTCATCCTGTCTAACTGGGGTTGTGCATATGGCTCATCCTGTCTAACTGTGGTTGTGCCTGTGACTCATCCTGTCTAACTGGGGTTGTGTCTGTGGTTCATCCTGTCTAACTGGGGTTGTGCCTGTGGTTCATCCTGTCTAACTGGGGTTGTGCCTGTGGCTCATCCTGTCTAACTGGGGTAGTGTCTGTGGTGGTTCATCCTGTCTAACTGGGGTTGTGCCTGTGGTTCATCCTGTCTAACTGGGGTTGTGCCTGTGGTTCATCCTTTCTAACTGGGGTTGTGCCTGTGGCTCATCCTGTCTAACTGTGGTTGTGCCTGTGGCTCATCCTGTCTAACTGGGGTTGTGCCTGTGGCTCATCCTGTCTAACTAGGGTTGTGTCTGTGGTTCGTCCTGTCTAACTGGGGTTGTGCCTGTGGTTCATCCTGTCTAACTGGGGTTGTGCCTGTGGTTCATCCTGTCTAACTGGGGTTGTGCCTGTGGTTCATCCTGTCTAACTGTGGTTGTGCCTGTGGCTCATCCTGTCTAACTGGGGTTGTGCCTATGGCTCATCCTGTCTAACTGTGGTTGTGCCTGTGGCTCATCCTGTCTAACTGGGGTTGTGTCTGTGGTTCATCCTGTCTAACTGGGGTTGTGCCTGTGGTTCATCCTGTCTAACTGGGGTTGTGCCTGTGGCTCATCCTGTCTAACTGGGGTAGTGTCTGTGGTTCATCCTGTCTAACTGGGGTTGTGCCTGTGGTTCATCCTGTCTAACTGGGGTTGTGCCTGTGGTTCATCCTGTCTAACTGGGGTTGTGCCTGTGGCTCATCCTGTCTAACTGTGGTTGTGCCTGTGGCTCATCCTGTCTAACTGGGGTTGTGCCTGTGGCTCATCCTGTCTAACTAGGGTTGTGTCTGTGGTTCGTCCTGTCTAACTGGGGTTGTGCCTGTGGTACATCCTGTCTAACTGGGGTTGTGCCTGTGGTTTATCCTGTCTAACTGTGGTTGTGCCTGTGGTTCATCCTGTCTAACTGGGGTTGTGCCTGTGGTTCATCCTGTCTAACTGGGGTTGTGCCTGTGGTTTATCCTGTCTAACTGGGGTTGTGCCTGTGGCTCATCCTGTCTAACTGGGGTTGTGCCTATGGCTCATCCTGTCTAACTGTGGTTGTGCCTGTGGCTCATCCTGTCTAACTTTGGTTGTGTCTGTGGTTCATCCTGTCTAACTGGGGTTGTGCCTGTGGTTCATCCTGTCTAACTGGGGTTGTGCCTGTGGCTCATCCTGTCTAACTGGGGTTGTGTCTGTGGTTCATCCTGTCTAACTGGGGTTGTGCCTGTGGTTCATCCTGTCTAACTGGGGTTGTATGGGTGAGCGAGAAGGATTGCCTTGCCCGCATCAGACTAGAGACATGATAACTCTGGTCAACCGAAGAATATGTGGACATATGGTCATACCACTTGCACAACCTTATGTAACACTGTGAGAATGTAATGTAATGGGTTATCTGTGTAACGCTGTGAGTATGTAATGTAATGGGTTATCTGTGTACAGCTGAGGGTTCAGAGACGGTTCCGAGTATATGTGTGTTTGTTTGTTTGTTTTGGCTCTTGACTTTCTGAAAGTAGGCAACTGTTCTACATAGAGAGTAAAGAGCTATAACTGTTCTTCCATAGAGAGTAAAGAGCTACAATGATTGTTATAAGTAAACTACTGTAATTACAAAGCAGAAATATACAGAACCAGCATTTCTAGAGAGCATACGCTGCCAAGAGCCTATTGAAGATGGGGACCGGGACATGTTCCAGGATTAACGTACCACTGCAGTCATATCTGGAATACCTTGTTCTACTACCCATCTGCAGTTTTCGAAAAGTTTCCCCATAAAGTCATCATCTTCCTAAATGATCCAATCTAAGATAACTGCAGGAGAGGTTGTCTCCCTGCCAGACACCATGGTCATCCATCAGACTGCTTAAGCCGATCACTGCATTGTTCAGCCTAGTGCCTAATTATCCCATAGAGAGCCTGGAGGTGGATAGATCGGGGATCTATTAAAATGCCTGGGCTTCTCACGAGCCCTATTCACAACGGGAGGACAATTGATTCTGTGTCTGGGCCTGGTCCGAAGTTAAAACAGGAAGATGGATATCGCCTTGGGTATTAAACATAGTTACAGTAAAAAGGGAGGTTTATGAAGCAGTTTAATAGAAGGGTGAGTCACTGTTCCTGTTTCATTGCTGCTGAAATTACACATTTACAGAAGTGCCCACACACCGACTGTCCTGTAGGTGAGAAATGGGGTCACACATTCAGTGTGTGTCTAAGAATGTGTGTTTATGAGAGAGAGAGAACAGCGAGAAATATAGAGAGAGATGGTGTGTGTTTTTGTCAGCATGTGTCTCAGAGAACAGCTGTAATTGCAGGTTGTTTACATATAATCTATATTCCATATTCTATATCCCATATTCCATATTCTATATCCCATATTCCATATTCTATATCCCATATTCTATATTATATAGTCCATATTCTATATTTCATATTCCATATTCTATGTTATAATCTATATTCCATATTCTATATCCCATATTCCATATTATATAGTCCATATTCTATATTTCATATTCCATATTCTATGTTATAATCTATATTCCATATTCTATATCCCATATTCCATATTATATAGTCCATATTCTATATTTCATATTCCATATTCTATGTTATATTCTATATTCCATATTCCATATAATATTCTCAGTGTCCTGCCATGGCAACAGTGGTAGGTGTTGAGAGTTGTGAATCGTCTGAAATGAGAGCGCAGAGGAATGTGTCAACGTAAATCTGTTCTCTCTCTCACACACCTACACCCCCTCCTCCACAGTGTGCGTGTCAAATGAAAGAGAGATCTGGGTTCTGTATAGGTGTTATTAGCTTGGCTGGGTCTCTTGTGTACAGATGTTTACGTGACCTTTATACACAGCGAGGGTTTGTTTTACTCCTTTATTCAGACCCTGTATGAGGTCAGCCAGAGATTGCTTCTTGGCTTAAAGTGATGATTCCACATACACACACACACGGAAACACACGCACTCAAACATAACTGTAATAGGCGGTCCACAGAGATTGAGCCTCGGCTCACAGAACACTGAGACTGACATTTTCCATTTGAGAGAGCTCTTATCTCCTGGGGAAAGCAGCTCATCACTGCACCGCTGTGGTATATCTGATATGGGTCCAGTGACTGAACACCCCATATCAGAGGATCTCTCTCTCTCTCTCTCTCTCTCTCTCTCTCTCTCTCTCTCTCTCTCTCTCTCTCTCTCTCTCTCTCTCTCTCTCTCTCTCTCTCTCTCTCTCTCTCTCTCTCTCTCTCTCTCTCTCTCTCTCTCTCTCTCTCTCTCTCTCTCTCTCTCTCTCTCTCTCTCTCTCTCTCTCTCTCTCTCTCTCTCTCTCTCTCTCTCTAATTTCTTTGTCGTCTCTCCTAGTGATGAGGAGTATTTTGAGGGTTTATGAAGAGCAGGTAGCACAGCTCTGTAAAGACTTGTTGGCTTGAGGCTGAATGACAGGTAGACTGGTGGAGTGAGAGAAGAGGTGAACGACAGGTAGACTGGTGGAGTGAGAGAAGAGGTGAACGACAGGCGATAGAATGGGGTGCAGTAAGAGTTTAATGAGACAATGGATGGATGGCGGGATGACAGGGGATAGAGGGGAAGGCGATAAGGGATGTGATTTATGGGATAGGTGATGGCTGAAAGAGAGACCGAGAGAGAGAATTGGCGAGGGCACTAGAACAATCTGTAGCACCCTGCCTCACCCTATTGGACTCGGAAATCAAAATGTCTACTGTTTGCAGATAATCTGGTGCTTCTGTCCCCAACCAAGGAGGGCCCACAGCAGCACTTAGATCTTCTGCACAGATTCAGTCAGACTTGGGCCTTGACAGGGAATCTCAGTAAGACAAAAATAATGATGTTCCAAAAAAAGTCCAGTAGCCAAGACAACAAATACAAACACCGTTACCCTACAGCACACAAATAACTATAACTGCCTCGGACTAAACATCAACACCACAGGTAACTTCCACAAGGCTGTGAACGATCTAAGAGACATGGCAAGAAGGGCCTTCTATGCCATCAAAAGGAACATAAAAATCAACATCCCAATTAGGATCTGGCTAAAAATACTTCAGTCAGTTATATAACCCATTGCCCTCTCTGGTTGTGAGGTCTGGGGTCCACTCACCAACCAATAATTCACAAAATGGGACAAACACCCAATCGAGAATCTGCATGTAGAATTAATCAAAAATATACTTTGTGTACAACTCAAAACCCCAAACAATGCATGCAGAGCAGAATTAGTACTATACCCGCTAGTTATCAAAATCCAGAAAAGAGCTTTTAAATTCTACAACCACCTAAAAGGAAGCGATGCCCACACATTCCACCACAAAGAAAATCCTTGACTATGTACAGACTCAGTGAGCATAGCCTTGCTATTTAGAGAGGCCGCCGTAGGCAGACCTGTCTCTCGAGAGAAGACAGGCTATGTACCCACTGCCCACAAAATGAGGTGGAAACTGAGCTCCACTTCCTAACCTCCTGCCAAATATACAGTGGGGGAAAAAAGTATTTAGTCAGCCACCAATTGTGCAAGTTCTCCTACTTAAAAAGATAAGAGAGGCCTTGTATGCATCCCGGAAGTTGGAGTAGCAGTGGTTGAGTGTTTTAGCAGCGCGAGTACTACAGTCGATGTGTTGATAAAACTCCGGCAGCCTTTTCCTCAAATTTTCTTTGGTGAAATCCCCAGCTACAGTAAATGCAGCCTCAGGATATGTGGTTTCCAGTTTGCATAAAGTCCAGTGAAGTTCTTTGAGGGCCGTTGTGGTATCGGCTTGAGGGGGGATATACACGGGCATGACTATAACCAAATAAAATTATCTTGAGAGATAATATGGATGGCATTTGATTGTGAGGTATTCTTGGTCGGGTGAACAAAACGACTTGAGTTCCTGTATGTTATCACAATTACACCATGAGTCGTTAATCATAAAACATACACCTCCGCCCTTCTGCTTCCCGGAGAGATATTTATTCCTGTCTGCGCGATGAACTGAGAACCCAACTGGTTGGACCGACTTGTACAGTATATCCCGAGAGAGCCATGTTTCCGTGAAATAGAGGATGTTACGATCCCTGATGTCTCTCTGGAAAGCAGCCCTTGCCCTGATCTCGTCAGCTTTATTATCCAGAGACTGAACATTAGAGAGTACTATACTCGGAAGCGGTGGGGGGTGTGCACGCCTCCTAAGTCAGACTAGAAGTACAGTGGGGGAAAAAAGTATTTAGTCAGCCACCAATTGTGCAAGTTCTCCCACTTAAAAAGATGAGAGAGGCCTGTAATTTTCATCATAGGTACACGTCAACTATGACAGAAAAAATAAATTTAAAAAATCCAGAAAATCACATTGTAGGATTTTTAATGAATTTATTTGCAAATTATGGTGGAAAATAAGTATTTTTTTACCAAAAAGTTATATTTTGGTTTCCTCTGACCATATGATATTCTCCCAATCCTCTTCTGGATCATCCAAATGCACTCTAGCAAACTTCAGACGTGCCTGGACATGTACTGGCTTAAGCAGGGGGACACGTCTGGCACTGCAGGATTTGAGTCCCTGGCGGCGTAGAGTGTTACTGATGGTAGGCTTTGTTACTTTGGTCCCAGCTCTCTGCAGGTCATTCACTAGGTCCCCCCGTGTGGTTCTGGGATTTTTGCTCACCGTTCTTGTGATCATTTTGACCCCACGGGGTGAGATCTTGCATGGAGCCCCAGATCGAGGGAGATTATCAGTGGTCTTGTATGTTTTCCATTTCCTAATAATTGCTCCGACAGTTGATTTCTTCAAACCAAGCTGCTTACCTATTGCAGATTCAGTCTTCCCAGCCTGGTGCAGGTCTACAATTTTGTTTCTGGTGTCCTTTGACAGCTCTTTGGTCTTGGCCATAGTGGAGTTTGGAGTGTGACTGTTTGAGGTTGTGGACAGGTGTCTTTTATACTGATAACAAGTTCAAACAGGTGCCATTAATACAGGTAACGAGTGGAGGACAGAGGAGCCTCTTAAAGAAGAAGTTACAGGTCTGTGAGAGCCAGAAATCTTGCTTGTTTGTAGATTACCAAATACTTATTTTCCACCATCATTTGCAAATAAATTCATTAAAGATCCTACAATGTGATTTTCTGGATTTTCTTTCCTCATTTGTCTGTCATAGTTGACGTGTACCTATGATGAAAATTACAGGCCACTCTCATCTTTTTAAGTGGGAGAACTTGCACAATTGGTGGCTGACTAAATACTTTTTTCCCCCACTGTATGACCACATTAGAGACACATATTTCCCTCAGATCACACAGACCCACAAAGAATTTGAAAACAAATTGTAGTGGCGATTCCCTGTGAAAAGCCACCGGCACAGGAGAGAGCCGTCCATAACACGTCCACAAGAATCAGCTTTCCAAACGTTACCCTTCTCGGGTGAAGTTCCCATTTATTGCACATATGACATATGAATAGCCCCAATACACATGTTCCTATACAAAGCTGCAGAGAGGTGTATTTTATAAACTGTATCTGTGATACGGTAAGAACTGTATGTGCTCTCCTCTCACCTGTGCTACCTACAGTCGTGGTCAAAAGTTTTGAGAACGACACAAGTATTGGTCTTCACAAAGTTTGCTGCTTCAGTGTTATGAGATATTTTTGTCAGATGTTACTATGGTATACTAAAGTATAATTTCAAGCATTCCATAAGTGTCAAAGGCTTTTATTGACAATTACATTAAGTTTATGCAAAGAGTCAATATTTGCAGTGTTGACCCTTCTTTTTCAAGACCTCTGCAATCCGCCCTGGCATGCTGTCAATTAACTTCTGGGCCACATCCTGACTGATGGCAGCCCATTCTTGCATAATCAATGCTTGGAGTTTGTCAGAATTTGTGGGTTTTTGTTTGTCTACCCGCCTCTTGAGGATTGACCACAAGTTCTCAATGGGATTAAGGTCTGGGGAGTTTCCTGGCTATGGACCCAAAATGTCGATGTTTTGTTCCCCGAGCCACTTAGTTATCACTTTAGCCTTATGGCAAGGTGCTCCATCATGCATCAAAGGCATTGTTCGTCACCAAACAGTTATTGGATGGTTGGGAGAAGTTGATCTCGGAGGATGTGTTGGTACCATTCTTAATTCATGGCTGTGTTCTTAGGCAAAATTGTGAGTAAGCCCACTCCCTTGGCTGAGAAGCAACCCCACACATGAATGGTCTCAGGATGCTTTACTGTTGGCATGACACAGGACTGATGGTAGCACTCACCTTGTCTTCTCCGGACAAGATTTCTTCCGGATGCCCAAACAATCGGAAAGGGGATTCATCAGAGAAAATGACTTTACCCCAGTCCTCAGCAGTCCAATCCCTGTACCCTTTGCAGAATATCAGTCTGTCCCTGATGTTTTTCCTGGAGAGAAGTGGCTTCCTCGCTGCCCTTCTTGACACCAGGCCATCCTCCAAAAGTCTTCACCTCACTGTGCCTGCAGATGCACTCACACCTGCCTGCTGCCATTCCTGAGCAAGCTCTGCACTGGTGGTGCCCCGATCCCGCAGCTGAATCAACTTTAGGAGAAGGTCCTGGCGCTTTCTGGACTTTCTTGGGCGCCCTGAAGCCTTCTTCACAACATTTGAACCTCTCTCCTTGAAGTTCTTGATGATCCGATAAATGGTTGATTTAGGTGCAATCTTACTAGCAGCAATATCCTTGCCTGTGAAGCCCTTTTTGTGCAAAGCAATGATGACGGCATGTGTTTCCTTGCAGGTAACCATGATTAACAGAGGAAGGACAATGATTTCAAGCACCACCCTCCTTTTAAAGCTTCCAGTCTGTTATTCTAACTCAATCAGCATGACAGAGTGATCTCCAGCCTTGTCCTCGTCAACCCTCTCACCTGTGTTAACGAGTGAATCACTGACATGATGTCAGCTGGTCCTTTTGTGGCAGGGCTGAAATGCAGTGGAAATGTTTTTTTGGGATTAAGTTCATTTTTATGGCAAAGAGGGACTTTGCAATTAATTGCAATTCATCTGATCACTCTTCATAACATTCTGGAGTACATGCAAATTGCCATCATAAGAACTGAGGCAGCAGACTTTGTGAAAATTAATATTTGTGTCATTCTCAAAACTTTTGACCACGACTGTATATACACACACACGTGACCAGTGACCCATGACCCCAACATATAGTGCCCTCTAGTGTACAAAACAAGTTCAAATAACCCTTGACAAACAACATATACACAACACTAACAGGCCAAAACGGCTCCTACACAAATCAAACATTGATAAACTCCCATATCTGTTAGGCAAAATACTGCAGTGTGCAATCACAGCAGCAAGATTTGTGGCCCGTTGCCATGGAAAAAGGGCAACCAGTGGAGCACAAACAACATTGTAAATACCACCAATATTTAACTGTTTATTTATCTTCCCCTACTATTCATACTACAACTATTTGCACTTTGCTAAAACATACATAGCTGATAATATAACACTTAAAATGTATTTTTTATTTTTTAAGTACAATATTTACTGTTCAATTCTAATAGTTTTTTGTTGATGTTGTTTTATGTCTTCTCACATTTGTTTATTGTTTATTTCACTTGCTTTGGCAATGTAAGCACATGTTTCATATGCCAATAAAGCCCCTTTGAATTGAATTGAGAGAAAGAGAGAGAGAGAGAGAGAGAGAGAGAGAGAGAGAGAGAGAGAGAGAGAGAGAGAGAGAGAGAGAGAGAGAGAGAGAGAGAGAGAGAGAGAGAGAGAGAGAGAGAACACTGTACATAGTCATAATATAACATTTGAAATGTTTCTATTCCATTGAAACTTTTGTGAGTGTAATGTTTACTGAGGTGAGAAGAGGTGACAGTTGGCAGGATCTAAATGCATTTCCATACATCACAGTCAGTGATGGCTGAAAGAGTTAGTTTCTTTTAATGTAATCTTTATTATTATCACTGGGTCATCAATGACCACACAGATATAACCATGCTTCCTGTCTCAGCCTTTGTTCAGTTGCTCCGTCTCTGTCTACTCTCTCTTTCATTGACATTGACCACGTTTACATGCACACCAATATCCCGTTATTATTTGGGATACTCAAGCATTCTGTTTTTGAGTTGACACACATCCCTTTTACAATAACCCCGAAAAACCTTGTATCCCGGTTATGAGAAACCCGGATAAGATGCCTGGGATATGCTGATCTTAGACGGGATACTGTGGCATATGAACATCTTATCCCGTTTACTTTTGTTTTTGCGGTCTGTGCAGGATCAGTTTCGCATATCGTGGGTGTTGTGTGATGATGTTTTTCATCTGATTGTCAAACAAATCGTTTCAAAAAGTAGGCTACCTGCGCAGTTCGATCCACCATAATTTTTGCTGATACTCCATACTGGACCGTGTAGCCTACTGGCTACATTCACCCCTAATTTAAACAAGTTTCTGCTTATAATTTCTGACATTTGGTAGGACATGTTATAATTTCCGATATTTGGTAGGCCATTTGTTTGTCAACTATAGTTTGGTACGTGCAGCTTCTCTTCTGTCATACTTTGTTGCCCCATAAGACTGAATAAAGTAGTGCTCACCAGAATAATGTCTTACATCGATAGAATGAATGCATTAGTAATCTAGTTAACACCAGTAAAGTTGTCTGTTTCGTTTAGGGACCGGGGAGAAAACGCAATAACTCCAATACAGTGGATAGATTGGCCCTGTGCAAAATGTCCAAATGTCATCAGTTTGATCGGTTTTAAGGAAATTAGAAGCTGAGAAAACGATGAAACCCATTCCTGATAAGACGTCAGTTCGTCTCAGGTGCATATTTTGTGTGGTTGAAATACTGTCTGCTTGCATAACAGTGTCAAAGATAACACATTACACGCGCATTCACATGTTCTCAAGAGAAGATGAAAGAAATAAATCATATTTCTCCACTCCTGTTCCCGAGAAAAAAATTAACATTTGTTGTAGTATTTTACTGCAAGAAATGCATAATTCTTCCAGGAGTTAATAATATATTACGCTACATGTGAGAGGTTATAGGCCTCCAGTCAGTGTCCATATTTCAGTTACTATGAGGAATATTTTGTTTATTCATAGATACAGGGATACTCATAAGTGGGATATCAAAGGTGCGGGATATGAGTGGGATATGAGCTACTATCCAGATAAGCATGTAAACAGCTTTTCCTGAATAAGACCAATGTATATTTTTTTCTCTTGCTTTGTTTGCTCTTTTCAGTATTATGTCTATCTCTGATAAGCTACCCAGGAAAGGGCTGAAAATAGCCCATATTAATATATGTAGCTTTAGAAATAAGGTTAATAAAATCAATAACTTGCTAACATCAGATAACATTAATATATTAGCCATTTCTGAGACTCACTTAGATAATTCATTTGATGATACAGCAGTAGCAATACATCTATAGAAGAGACAGAAATGCTTATGGGGGAGGTGTTGCTGTATCTATTCAGAGCCATATCCCTGTAATGCTTAGAGAAAATCTTATGTCAAGTGTTATAGTGTTATTGTTATCCAGGCTCTGTCGTGGCCGGCCGCGACCGGGAGACCCATGGGGCGGCGCACAATAGGCCCAGCGTCGTCCAGGGTAGGGGAGGGAATGGCCGGCAGGGATGTAGCTCAGTAGAGCATGGCGTTTGCAACGCCAGGGTTGTGGGTTCGATTCCCACAGGGGGCCAGTATAAAAAAGAATGTATGCACTCACTAACTGTAAGTCGCTCTGGATAAGAGCGTCTGCTAAATGACTTAAATGTAAATGTAAATGTAAATGTTATTAAAGTGTTGTGGTTGCATTCACTTGGAACATCTAAAGCCTTTTCTTTTGGGGTGTTGCTATAGGCCACCAAGTGCTAACAGTCAGTATCTAAATAATATATGTGAAATGCTTGATAGTGTATGTGATGTAAACAGAAAGGTCTACTTTCCTGGGGACCTGAATATTGACTGGTTTTCATGAAGCTGTCCGCTCAAGAGGAAGCTTCTCACTGTAACCAGTGCCTCTAATCTGGTTCAGGTTATTAATCAACCTAACAGGGTGTTTACAAACACTACAGGAACAAGATATTCCACATGTATTGATCACATTTTTACTAATACTGTAGAACATTGTTCTAAAGCTGTATCCTTACCAATTAGATGCAGTGATCACAATATAGTGGCTATATCCAGGAAAGCCAAAGTTCCAAAAGCTGGGCCTAAAATAGTTTAGAAGTGATCACACAAAAGATTTTGTTGTGACTTATGTGGATGATGTTAAAATAATTTGTTGGTCTGATGTGATTGATAAGGAGCATTAAGACGCTGCAAAATGGCGCCGGCAGAGAGGACTGCCTTGCTTCTAGCTCTTACGAAAATTGTTTGTGTTATTACATACAGCCGGGAAGAACTCTTGGATATCAGAATGGCGGTAAATCACCAGAACAACCATCATTACGACCAGGAATACGACTTTCCTGAAGCGGATCCTTTGTTCCCACCCCCCAGGGCAATTTAACTGATTCCAGAGGCCGACCCAAAACAATACCGGAGGAGAGATACAGTGGGGAAAAAAAGTATTTAGTCAGCCACCAATTGTGCAAGTTCTCCCACTTAAAAAGATGAGAGAGGCCTGTAATTTTCATCATAGGTACACGTCAACTATGACAGACGAATTGAGGAAAGAAATTCCAGAAAATCACATTGTAGGATTTTTAATGAATTTATTTGCAAATTATATGGTGGAAAATAAGTATTTGGTAATCTACAAACAAGCAAGATTTCTGGCTCTCACAGACCTGTAACTTCTTCTTTAAGAGGCTCCTCTGTCCTCCACTCGTTACCTGTATTAATGGCACCTGTTTGAACTTGTTATCAGTATAAAAGACACCTGTCCACAACCTCAAACAGTCACACTCCAAACTCCACTATGGCCAAGACCAAAGAGCTGTCAAAGAACACCAGAAACAAAATTGTAGACCTGCACCAGGCTGGGAAGACTGAATCTGCAATAGGTAAGCAGCTTGGTTTGAAGAAATCAACTGTGGGAGCACTTATTAGGAAATGGAAGACATACAAGACCACTGATAATATCCCTCGATCTGGGGCTCCACGCAAGATCTCACCCTGTGGGGTCAAAATGATCACAAGAACGGTGAGAAAAAATCCCAGAACCACACGGGGGGACCTAGTGAATGACCTGCAGAGAGCTGGGACCAAAGTAACAAAGCCTACCATCAGTAACACACTACGCCGCCAGGGACTTAAATCTTGCAGTGCCAGATGTGTCCCCCTGCTTAAGCCAGGTCATGCCCAGGCCCGTCTGAAGTTTGCTAGAGTGCATTTGGATGATCCAGAAGAGGATTGGGAGAATGTCATATGGTCAGAGGAAACCCAAATAGAACTTTTTGGTAAAAACTCAACTCGTCGTGTTTGGAGGACAAAGAATAATGAGTTGCATCCAAAGAACACCATACCTACTGTGAAGCATGGGGGTGGAAACATCATGCTTTGGGGCTGTTTTTCTGCAAAGGGACCAGGACGACTGATCCGTGTAAAGGAAAGAATGAATGGGGCCATGTATCGTGAGATTTTGAGTGAAAACCTCCTTCCATCAGCAAGGGCATTGAAGATGGAACGTGGCTGGGTCTTTCAGCATGACAATGATCCCAAACACACCGCCCGGGCAACGAAGGAGTGGCTTCGTAAGAAGCATTTCAAGGTCCTGGAGTGGCCTAGTCAATCTCCAGATCTCAACCCCATAGAAAAACTTTGGAAGGAGTTGAAAGTCTGTGTTGCCCAGCGACAGCCCCAAAACATCACTGCTCTAGAGGAGATCTGCATGGAGGAATGGGCCAAAATACTGTGAAAACCTTGTGAAGACTTACAGAAAACGTTTGACCTGTGTCATTGCCAACAAAGGGTATATCACAAAGTATTGAGAAACTTTTGTTATTGACCAAATACTTATTTTCCACCATAATTTGCAAATAAATTCATAAAAAATCCTACAATGTGATTTTCTGGAGAAAAAAAATCTCATTTTGTCTGTCATAGTTGACGTGTACCTATGATTAAAATTACAGGCCTCTCTCATCTTTTTAAGTGGGAGAACTTGCACAATTGGTGGCTAACTAAATACATTTTTTCCCCACTGTATGTATGTATGTATGTATATATGTATATATATGTATATATATATATATGCATATATGTATGTATGTGTATATGTATATATATATTTGCGAGAAAAAAAACATATGGGGGGATTGGAAGTGATGCAGACAATTACATTGATGGAAGTTAAAATCTATCTGCAATATTAAAGCTGATCTACCACCTAAAAAAACAAAAGAAAACAAAGAAGGACATTGTGACCTCTGGTGGACAATCAGAGCATTACAAGTGAGCTGAGCGAAAACGATCTTTCCAAAAGTGCTTGGGTCAACAGAGATAGATGAGCGGAAAACACGTAAATACATTCATTGGAATCCTACTCGCTCTCTCTCTCTCTCTCTCTCTCTCTCTCTCTCTCTCTCTCTCTCTCTCTCTCTCTCTCTCTCTCTCTCTCTCTCTCTCTCTCTCTCTCTCTCTCTCTCTCTCTCTCTCTCTCTCTCTCTCTCTGTCTGTCTGTCTCTCTCTCTCTCTGTCTCTCTTTCTCTCTGTCTCTCTCTCGATTCAATTCAATTCAAAGGGCTTTATTGACATGGGAAACATATGTTTACATTGCCAAAGCAAGTGAAATAGATATTAAACAAAAGTGAAATAAACAATAAAAAATTAACAGTAAACATTGAACTCACAAAAGTTCCAAAAGAATAAAGACATTTCAAATGTCATATTATGTCTATATATAGCGTTATAATGATGTGCAAATAGTTAAAGTACAAAAAGGAAAATAAATAAAAATACATTTACAATGACGTTTGTTCCTCACTGGTTGCCCTTTTCTTGTGGCAACAGGTCACAAATCTTGCTGCTGTGATTGCACATTGTGGTATATCACCCAATAGATATGGGAGTTTATACAAATTGGATTTGTTTTCGAATTATTTGTGGGTCTGTGTAATCTGAAAGAAGTATGTGTCTCTAATATGGTCATTCTCAGTTTCCACCTCACTTTGTGGGCAGTGTGCACATAGCCTGTCTTCTCTTGAGAGCCAGGTTTTCCTTCGGCAGCCTTTCTCAATAGCAAGGCTATGCTCACTGAGTCTGTACATAGCCAAAGATGTATTTTATTTAGGGTCAGTCACAGGGGTCAGGTATTCTGCCACTGTGTACTCTCTGTTTAGGGCCAAATAGCATTATAGTTTGCTCTGTTTTTATTGTTTGTTCTTTCCAATGTGTCAAGTAATTCTCTTTTAGTTTTCTCATGATTTGGTTGGGTCTAATTGTGTTGCTGTCCTGGGGCTCTGTAGGGTCTTTTTGTGTTTGTGAACAGAGCCCCAGGACCAGCTTGCTTATGGGACTCTTCTCTAGGTTCATCTCTCTGTAGGTGATGGCTTTGTTATGGAAGGTTTGGGAATCGCTTCCTTTTAGGTGGTTGTAGAATTTCACGGCAATTTTCTGGATTTTGATCATTAGCGGGTATCGGCATAATTCTGCTCTGCATGCATTATTTGGTGTTTAACGTTGTACACAGAGGATGTTTTTGCAGAATTTTGCATGCAGAGTCTCAATTTGGTGTTTATCCCATTTGGTAAATTCTTGGTTGGTGAGCGGACCCCAGACCTCACAACCATAAAGGGCAATGGGTTCTATAACTGATTCAAATATTTTTAGCCAGATCCTAATTAGTATGTCGAATTTTATGTTCCTTTTTTAATGGCATAGAAGGCCTGTCTTGCCTTGTCTCTCAGATCGTTCACAGCTTTGTGGAAGTTACCTGTGGTGCTGATGTTTAGGCCGAGGTATGTATCATTTTTTGTGTGCTCTAGGGCAACGGTGTCTAGATGGAATTTGTATTTGTGGTCATGGCAACTGGACATTTTTTGGAACACCATTATTTTTGTCTTACTGAGAATTACTGTCAGGGCCCAGGTCTGACAGAATCTGTGCAGAAGATCTAGGTGCTGCTGTAGGCCCTCCTTGATTGGGGACAGAAGCACCAGATCATCAGCAAACAGTAGACATTTGACTTCAGATTCTAGTAGGGTGAGGCCGGGTGCTGCAGACTGTTCTAGTGCCCTCGCCAATTCGTTGATATATATGTTGAAGAGAGTGGGGCTTAAGCTGCATCCCTGTCTCACCCCACGGCCCTGTGGAAATAAATGTGTGTGTTTTTTTGCCAATTTTAACCGCACACTGGTTGTTTTTGTACAGTTGTTTTTGTACATGGATTTTATAATTTCTAATGTTTTTCCCCCAACACTACTTTCCATCGATTTGTATAGCAGACAGTCAAAAGCTTTTTTGAAATCAACAAAGCATGAGAAGACTTTGCCTTTGTTTTGGTTTGTTTGTTTGTCAATCAGTGTGTGCAGGGGGAATACGTGGTCTGTCGTACGTTCATTTGGTAAAAAGCCAATTTGACATTTGCTCAGTACATTGTTTTCGCTGAGGAAATGTACGAGTCTGCTGTTAATGATAATGCAGAGGATTTTTCCAAGGTTGCTGTGGACACATATCCCACGGTAGTTATTGGGGTCAAATTTGTCTCCACTTTTGTGGATTGGGGTGATCAGTCCTTGGTTCCAAATATTGGGGAAGATGCCAGAGCTAAGGATGATGTTAAAGAGTTTAAGTATAGCCAATTGGAATTTGTGGTCTATATATTTTATCATTTCATTGAGGATACCATCAACATCACAGGACTTTTTGGGTTGGAGGGTTTCTATTTTGTCCTGTAGTTCATTCAATGCAATTGGAGAATCCAGTGGGTTCTGGAAGTCTTTAATAGTTGATTCTAAGATTAGTATTTGATCATTTACATATTTTTGCTGTTTGTTGTTTGTTATATGACCAAAAAGATTGGAGAAGTGGCTTACCCATACGTCTCCGTTTTGTAAATAACTCATCGTGTTCTTGTTTGTGAAGTGTTTTCCAATTTTCCCAGAAGTGGTTAGAGTCTATGGATTCTTCATTTACATTGAGCTGATTTCTGACGTGCTGTTCCTTCTTTTTCCGTAGTGTCTTTCTGTATTGTTTTAGTGATTCACCATAGTGAAGGCGTAGACTCAGGTTTTCTGGGTCTCTATGTTTTTGGTTGGATAGGTTTCTCAATTTCTTTCTTTGGTTTTTGCATTCTTCATCAAACGATTTGTCATTGTTGTTAATTTTCTTTGGTTTTCTGTTAGAAATGTTTAGATTTGATAGGGAAGCTGAGAGGTCAAATAAACTGTTTAGGTTTTCTACTGCCAAGTTTACACCTTCACTATTACAGTGGAACGTTTTGTCCAGGAAGTTGTCTAAAAGGATTTGAATTTGTTGTTGCCTAACTGTTTTTTGGTAGGTTTCTGCACTACTTTCCTTCCATCTATAACATATATTTAATTATTCAGTTCCTTTGGCTTTGATGCCTCATGATTGAGTTTTGCTCTGTTCAAGTAGACTGTGATTTTGCTGTGATCTGATAGGGGTGTCAGTGGGCTGACTGTGAACGCTCTGAGAGACTCTGGGTTGAGGTCAGTGATAAAGCAGTCTACAGTACTACTGCCAAGAGATGAGCCATAGGTGTACCTACCATAGGAGTCCCCTCGAAGTCTACCATTGACTATGTACGTACCCAGAGTGTGACAGAGCTGCAGGAGTTGTGACCCGTTTTGTTGGTTATGTTGTCATAGTTGTGCCTAGGGGGACATATGGGGGAGGGAATGCTGTCACCTCCAGGTATGTGTTTGTCCCCCTGTGTGCTGAGGGTGTCGGGTTCTTGTCCAGTTCTGGAATTTAGGTCGCCACAGACTTGTATATGTCCCAGGGCCTGGAAGTGATTGATTTCCCCCTCCAGGATGGAGAAGCTGTCTTCATTAACCTCTTAAGGACGGACCCTTTTTTTCAATTTTCGCTTAAAATGACATACCCAAATATAACTGCCTGTAGCTCAGGACCTGAAGTAAGGATATGCATATTCTTGATACAATTTGAAAGGAAACAATTAGAAATTTGTGAAATGTGAAATTAATGTAGGAGAATATAACACATTAGATCTGGTAAAAGATAATACAAACAAAAAAACATGCGTTTTCTATAAAAAAAAATTGTTCCATCATCTTTGCAGTTTAGGCGCAATTTAGATATTGGCCACTAGATGGCAGGAGTGTGTGTGCAAAGTTTCAGATTGATCCAGTGAAGCATTGCAATACTGGACTTTTTTGTATGAAGTCTGCCTAAATGTGCCGAATTGGTCAATTGATACATAACTATAGGGAACATACAAAAATGATATGGTAATACAAAATGTTAGTTTACACACTCCAAGGAATGTCATACGTGATAGATCATTAGCTTATACACTAACTTTCACACATCTAGATGGCCGGGCGGGGTGGGTGTGGAGCTAGAGGCAGCAAGCGTTCAAACTGTAGAACCCAGTTCCTACATTTGAATATAAAAATGGATTTTATCAAACAAAACTATGCTACATTTTATCTCTGTCAAGTCAGAGCAAGATTACTGAATGTAAGTACATTATTTACCTTCAGAGGTGAATGTATCAAACCAGTTGCCGTGATACATTTTTGTTGTTGTTGTGCACTTTCCTCAAACAACAACATGGTCTTTTTTCTCTGTAATAGCTACTGTAAATTGGACAGTGCAGTTAGATTAACAAGAATTTAAGCTTTCTGCTCATATAAGACATGTCTATGTCCTGGAAAGTTTGCTGTTACTTACAACAGTCATACTAATCACATTAGCGCACGTTAGCTCAACCGTCCCGTTTTCGGGACACCGATCCCATAGAGGTTAAAATATGGGGATTCTAGTGGGGGGATATAGGTAGCACACAGGAGGGCATTTTCCTCTGTTGAGATCATTTCCTTTTGAATTTCTAACCAAATGTAAAATGTTCCTGTTTTGATTAATTGAGTAGAGTGAGTTACAGTGGGGAGAACAAGTATTTGATACACTGCCGATTTTGCAGGTTTTCTACTTACAAAGCATGTAGAGGTCTTTTATCATAGGGACACTTCAACTGTGAGAGACGGAATCTAAAACAAAAATCCAGAAAATCACATTGTATGATTTTTAAGTAATTAATTTGCATTTTATTGCATGACATTAGTATTTGATCACCTACCAACCAGTAACAATTCCGGCTCTCACAGACCTGTTAGTTTTTCTTTAAGAAGCCCTCCTGTTCTCCACTCATTACCTGTATTAACTGCACCTGTTTGAACTCGTTACCTGTATAAAAGACACCTGTCCACACACTCAATCAAACAGACTCCAACCTCTCCACAATGGCCAAGACCAGAGAGCTGTGTAAGGACATCAGGGATACAATTGTAGACCTGCACAAGGCTGGGATGGGCTACAGGACAATAGGCAAGCAGCTTGGTGAGAAGGCAACAACTGTTGGCGCAATTATTAGAAAATGGAAGAAGTTCAAGATGATGGTCAATCACCCTCGGTTCGGGGCTCCATGCAAGATCTCACCTCGTGGGGCATCAATGATCATGAGGAAGGTGAGGGATCAGCCCAGAACTACACGGCAGGACCTGGTCAATGACCTGAAGAGAGCTGGGACCACAGTCTCAAAGAAAACCATTAGTAACACATTACGCCGTCACGGATTAAAATCCTGCAGCGCACGCAAGGTCCCCCTGCTCAAATCAGCGCATGTCCAGGCCCGTCTGAAGTTTGCCAATGACCATCTGGATGATCCAGAGGAGGAATGGGAGAAGGTCATGTGGTCTGATGAGACAAAAATAGAGCTTTTTGGTCTAAACTCCACTCGCCGTCTTTGGAGGAAGAAGAAGGGTGAGTACAACCCCAAGAACACCATCCCAACCGTGAAGTATGGAGGTGGAAACATCATTCTTTGGGGATGCTTTTCTGAAAAGGGGGACAGGACGACTGCACCGTATTGAGGGAGGATGGACGGGGCCATGTTCGCGAGATCTTGGCCAACAACCTTCCCTCAGTAAGAGCATTGAAGATGGGTCGTGGCTGGGTCTTCCAGCATGACAACGACCCGAAACACACAGCCAGGGCAACTAAGGGTGG
Organism: Coregonus clupeaformis; assembly: GCF_020615455.1. Lineage (NCBI taxonomy): Eukaryota > Metazoa > Chordata > Actinopteri > Salmoniformes > Salmonidae > Coregonus > Coregonus clupeaformis. The sequence goes on along the minus strand of NW_025533798.1, from coordinate 87,619 downwards.
CTCCGTAGAAGCATCTCAAGGTCCTGGAGTGGCCTAGCCAGTCTCCAGACTTGAACCCAATAGAAAATCTTTGAAGGGAGCTGAAAGTCCGTATTGCCCAGCGACAGCCCCGAAACCTGAAGGATCTGGAGAAGGTCTGTATGGAGGAGTGGGCCAAAATCCCTGCTGCAGTGTGTGCAAACCTGGTCAAAACCTACAGGAAACGTATGATTTCTGTAATTGCAAACAAAGGTTTCTGTACCAAAAATTAAGTTCTGCTTTTCTGATGTATCAAATACTTATGTCATGCAATAAAATGCAAATTAATTACTTAAAAATCATACAATGTGATTTTCTGGATTTTTGTTTTAGATTCTGTCTCTCACAGTTGAAGTAATAATAATAAATAATATGCTATTTAGCAGACGCTTTTATCCAAAGCGACTTACAGTCATGTGTGCATACATTTTTACGTATGGGTGGTCCCGGGGATCGAACCCACTACCCTGGCATTACAAGCGCCATGCTTTACCAATTGAGCTACAGAGGAGCTACGATAAAAATTACAGACCTCTACATGCTTTGTAAGTTGGAAAACCTGCAAAATCGGCAGTGTATCAAATACTTGTTCTCCCCACTGTAGGTCTGCTCTATACCAAATTTGCATACCCCCTGAGTCATTCCCTGTTTCACACCTGGTAGTTTGGTGGATGGGACTACCAGCTCTCTGTAACCTAGAGGGCAACCAATGGGTCCATCTATCTCTCTCTCCATAGAGGAGTAATTAGCTCTAATATAGATAATGTAGGCAAATCAAGTCTAACATTTTAAAGTGGAAATTACAAACTTTAGAAGCCTTTTTAAACCTCGAATACACCACAAGTTGCATTTCCGTCTGCGCAACAAAACAGTGTTCAAATTAAGATAGCACATCTGTATGTCTGTCTCTACAGACCAACCCAGTTACACAGACACCACTCTGACGACTGTCTCTACAGACCAACCCAATTACACAGACACCACTCTGACGTCTGTCTCTACAGACCAACCCAATTACAGACACCACTCTGACGACTGTCTCTACAGAACAACCCAATTACACAGACACCACTCTGACGACTGTCTCTACAGAACAACCCAATTACACAGACACCACTCTGACGTCTGTCTCTACAGAACAACCCAATTACACAGACACCACTCTGACGTCTGTCTCTACAGACCAACCCAATTACACAGACACCACTCTGACGTCTGTCTCTACAGACCAACCCAATTACACAGACACCACTCTGACGACTGTCTCTACAGAACAACCTAGTTACACATACGCAAGTCTTATATATCTGTCAGGTTAAACCTTCCTGCTGGGACTAAATGAATTAGAGTTGTTGAAAGGATGTTTTGTGTGGAATCTGAGTGGGAACAAGTTCAGCTGGGGAGAGAGATGGAGTGTGTGAATGCTTTGAATAGATTGTGTATGTACACTACCAGTCAAAAGTTCGGACACAGCTACTCATTCAAGTTTTTTTTTTTTTTTTTTTTAACAATATTTTACATTGTAGAATAATAGTGAAGACATCAAAACTATGAAATAACACATATGGAATCATGTTGTCACCAAAAAAGGGTTAAACAAATAAAAAATATATTTTATATTTGAGATTCTTCAAATAGCCAACCTTTGCCTTGATGACAGCTTTGCACACTCTTGGCATTCTCTCAACCAGCTTCATGAGGTAGTCACCTGGAATGCATTTCAATTAACAGGTGTGCCTTCTTAAAAGTTAAGTTAATTTGAGTTTGAGCCCATCAGTTGTGTTGGGACAAGGTAGGGGGGGTATACAGAAGATAGCCCTATTTTGGAGGGCAGTTTGGAGTGCGATGGAGATTGCATCATCTGTGGATCTGTTGGGGCGGTATCACTCTTACCTTGTGTCCGTTTCTTCATTGTGTTACAGTGTCATTGGAAAAGCAGGTCAAACAGTTCTAGAGTGCTGACGAAGGTGAAGACCTAACACATTGTAAAGCAGTGTCCAGGTCAAACTGTGTTACTAAATAACAAGGGTCTGATGAGTCATAGTGTGTGTCTGGCCATGCTTGTTCTTTTCCATATAGTCATGTGTCATTCACCTGTCAGCCCAGTGGACATGGCTTGTCAGGAAGTTGACATCACAGGTCTGAGACCAGAACTGAGACCTGATTGATTCCACCAGTCAGTGATTGGTCATGGCAGGCTTCTACTGCTCTTTTATTGGTCAAAGGCTCGTTCTACAGGTCTCTGTTTGGTTGAAGTGGGTTTAAAGCATTGAGATTTTCTTTAGTCCATCTGACGGGCAATGTCACAGAACGTCAGAAACACTCAGCGTCATCCGGCCGGCCGTTACACAACATGACACAAAACCAGAGGAGAGACACACACACTGAGGCAAGAATATCACTTCCTGTTGGAAAGATTGCCAGACAGATAGACAAACAGACAGACAACACTCTCTCTGTTTCGCTGGTTCTTAATGTTAAGGGTCTAATTTACATTTACGTCATTTAGCAGACGCTCTTATCCAGAGCGACTTACAGTTAGTGCATACATTATTCTTTTTTATTTTCATACTGGCCCCCCATGGGAATCGAACCCACAACCCTGGCGTTGCAAACACCATGCTCTACCAACTGAGCTACCTCCCTGCCGGCCATTCCCTCCCATACCCTGGGCCAATTGTGCGCCGCCCCATTGGTCTCCCGGTTGCGGCCGGCTACAGCAGAGCCTGGATTCGAACCAGGATCTCTAGTGCCTTAGACCACTGCGCCACTCGGGAGATAATCAAAGTATGACTGATTCTTCTGCCATTAGCCTGCTGTCACTTGGCCACACACACACACACATACACATACACACACACACACACACACACTGGGTCCAACAGTGTGTACGGTAACAGCCGTGTTCCCCTACCACACCTGTGTGCTTAATGGCATAATGAGATCATTACGGAGCCAATTAGGTGTTCTAAGTATTGTTCCCAATGAAACCTCTCAACCTCCCTCCACCTCTCTGTACTATGTACTCATCTGAAGTCAACCTAAGCTTGTTTACTTGATTCCGGACAGATATTTTCATTTATCTGGATCTGTTTGAATGAAATAACCATGTAGTCAAAGATAAAGGGTCAGACGTTTGGCAGCACTGTTTGAGTGAGAGGAGACATCATTAGGTCTAACTCTGTCTGTTTGTCTGTCTCACTCAGGATTAGTAATGTGTCTGTTTCAGGAATACATACAGTCCCACATCACTGACAATCCCTCCCTCCCTCCCTCCACACACACTCTCACACACACACACACACACACACACACACAAACACAAACACACACACAAACACACACACTCTCACACACACACACACACACACACACACAAACACAAACACACACACAAACACACACACTTTCACACACACACACACACACACACACACACACACACACACACACAAACACACACACTCTCAAACACACACACACACACACACACAAACACAAACACACACACAAACACACACACTCTCACACACACACACACACACACACACACAAACACAAACACACACACTCTCACACACACACACACACACACACACACACACACACACACACACACACACACACACACACACACACACACACACACACACACACACACACACACATGAACAAACACATACACACACCAAGCTTAGCCCAGCTGCCCTTCTATCTGAGTTGATTAATGAACAGCATTGAGTAACAGCTCTACTGTGTGTTTCTCTCCTTAGGAACCTGGGGAAATCAGGACTTAGAGTGTCATGCTTGGGACTGGGTAAGTACATTCACCTTTTACAACCCCATCACTTGCTCTGAGTAGGAGTTGCATAGATCTGGGATCAGCTTACCTTCCACAAATGATACATTTAGCCACAATGGGGGGGAATAGAAAACCGGTCTTAGATCAGTATCTTCCTAAGCCTTGTGGGTTCATCTCATAGGTGGAAGAGGCGGAAGAGCAGTGTGTGTGAGACTCTGACTCACTTCATGAACGCTGTAGTGCTGTGTAACATCTCATTTTTTAAATTTATTTAACCTTTATTTACAGTTTTTTACAATCACTTTGGCACTAATTTCAGAACCTTGACGTCATTTTTCAAAACTCTAGACACAAAACTCAAAACGGTCATCACTTGTAACACAGGCTGTCCAATGTTCAAAACATTGCATTGTGCATTCATATCTTTAAAGAAATCTTACACTTGCACAATCATTGATTCAAAATACAAATTTATTGTGAAATACCAATGAAACGTTAATTTAGATCACCCACACACAAGCAACCCATAGTTTCACTGTGTCATTGTTCGTACAATCATTAAATATTGTAGTACAAAATAGGTGATACATGTTTCATTATGGTACTACTGTAAATACATCCCTGTAAAGGTACTGCAGTAGTAGAGAGAATACCACAGACACAGTGGAATCATTGAACAAAATCTGAAATATATTGATGAAAAACAATACAGTACTGTAAAACATCAACTTGCTTGCTTGTACTGTAAAAAAGCAAAACATAGGAGTGATTACTGTACTTCTACATTTTCATCAACTCTGTCTTGTGGTTTTGGCCACAGGTTCTCATCTACATCTCAATGGATGTTTTCATTAGCCAAACATCTTGGAAAAAAACCTTATGGCGAATCCAGGCCCTGACACTGGTCTGCCGTGATGTCAATGCATGCGTCATCCATGGCCTGGAGAAAGAGTGACTTGTTCATGAGGGCGCCTATCATAAACCTTCCATCTCCATGTGGAGAAAAAATTCCTCAATCGGGTTAAGGAAAGGGAGTATGGGGGTAAATACAGGGTGGTCAATTGTGCATGGGCCTCAAACCATGCTTGCATCATATGAGCATGGTGGAACCTGACATTATCCACACAATGACATAGGTCACGCCATCAGCTCTACAGACCTGATCGAGCTCATCAAGGAAGGTTACAAGGGGACCATAGAAACGGTGTCTGATAAAGAATGATGATGAAATATTACATCCATAGATAATGTAGTCTAATTGGTTCATGCTCCACGCTAATTGGTGACAATGAATCTCGTTACTTTGAAACTTTCATGATCTAAACATGGAATATTGTTTGTTTGTTTCCATACAACTATGCATTAAGAGTAATGCAACAGTTACTTATCATTTTGAGCAGTTGTATCAATTGATAGTTGGATAATTGTAATGAAATGAGTAGACACTCATCTGAAATGTAATGTGTGAATTGCCTTTTGAAATAGTAGTACTTTGATGTTAAGTTGTGTCATATTGAACAGGTGACTTTTGTTAAATGAACAAATGATCTTAGTTTTATGTGTATTGTATCCAAGCAATTGAAAAAAGTGTTAGAGTTTTGAAAAATGTGCATTTTGATCATTGGTTGTGAGTTTTGTGTCTAGAGTTTTGAAAAATGACGTCAAGGTTCTGAAATTAGTGCCAAAGTGATTGTAAAAAACTGTAACTCGGCAAGTCAGTTAAGAACAAATTCTTATTTACAATGATGGCCTACACCGGCCAAACCCAGACGACGCTGGGCCAATTGTGCGCCGCCCTATGGGACTCCCAATCACGGCCGGTTGTGATACAGCCTGGAATCGAACCAGGGGGTCTGTAGTGACGCCTCAAGCACTGAGATGCAGTGCCTTAGACCGCTGCGCCTCTACTGAAGCTCTCTCAGATATGAATGATGGTGTGAAGTTGTTCAACACACAAAACTGGATGTACAATACACATTTGACCAAGGCCACTCATCCAGTCTTATACGCTTTGGTTTTGAAAAAAAACGAATTGCTGGAGGTGCACAAAGACCCTCCCACACACACACAGTTATAAAACACAAACTCCTCAAACCACAGACACACACACACACTGGGAATGTTAATCATCCATTATTTGGCACTTGTCTGTGTTGCCATGGCTTCTATTCTTCATTTAAACATCTGATACCTGCCTCCAGTTGCCCTTCACAATCTCTACTCTCTTAACAGTAGGCATTACTGTGCTTCGCTATATCACAGTTGACATTGTCCGTAAGCTTGAGTTCATTTGCACATAAAAAATCATACAATGATGGAAAGACCTGTGTGTTGTCCTTGTTAATGCAGACAGAGAAGAGCTCCATCTTCTTAATCGTAGCCTCAATTTTGTCCCGCACATTGAATATAGTTGCGGAGAGTCCTCGTAATCCTAGATACAGATCATTCGGGTGAGAAAAAACATCACCCAGATAGGCCAGTCGTGTGAGAAACTCGTCGTCATGCAAGCGGTCAGACAAGTGAAAATTATGGTCAGTAAAGAAAACTTTTACCTCGTCTCTCAATTGAAATAAATGTGTCAATACTTTGCCCCTTGATAACCAGCGCACTTCTGTATGTTGTAAAAGCGTTACATGGTCACTGCCCATATCATTGCATAATGCAGAAAATACACGAGAGTTCAGGGGCCTTGCTTTATCAAAGTTAACCATTTTCACTGTAGTGTCCAAAACGTCTTTCAAGCTGTCAGGCCTTCCCTTGGCAGCGAGAGCCTCTCGGTGGATGCTGCAGTGTACCCAAGTGGCGTCGGGAGCAACTGCTTGCACGCGCGTTACCGCTCCACTATGTCTCCCTGTCATGGCTTTTCGCGCCATCAGTACGGATACCAACACATCTTGACCACCAAAGTCCATTTGATGTCACAAAGCTGTCCAGTACTTCACAAATATCCTCTCCTGTTGCAGAAGAGGATGTCTTCCTTAATTGACCCCCCATAAACGTAACAGACATATATCAGGAGCTGTGCCAGGCCCGCCACGTCTTTTGACTCATCCAGCTGTAACGCATAGAATTCACTGGCTTGTATGCGAAGCAGTAATTGTTTCAAAACATTTCCTGCCATGTCACTGATACGTCGTGAAACAGTGTTGTTTGATGAAGGCATTGTCTGTATAGTGTTTTTGGCCTTTTCCCCCAGCATTGTCCCAGCCATATCCGCGGCAGCAGGAAGAATGAAGTCCTCCACAATAGTATGGGGCTTGCCAGTCCTAGCCACTCGTTAGCTCACCATATAAGACGCTCCTGGCCCCTTCTTATTAATGGTATCTGTTGCTTTTATACATGTCTTACTGCTCGAAAGTCATCTTAATTCTCGCTCAAAAAACTCCCGTGGCTTATTATTCAAATTGGCATGTTTCGTTTCTAAATGTCTGCGCAAGAGTGAAGGTTTCATCGAGTTGTGAGATAGTACTTCTGCACATACAGTGGGGAGAACAAGTATTTGATACACTGCCGATTTTGCAGGTTTTCCTACTTACAAAGCATGTAGAGGTCTGTAATTTTTATCATAGGTACACTTCAACTGTGAGAGACGGAATCTAAAATAATAATCCAGAAAATCACATTGTATGATTTTTAAGTAATTCATTTGCATTTTATTGCATGATATAAGCATTTGATACATCAGAAAAGCAAAACTTAATATTTGGTACAAAAAGCAATTACAGAGATCATACGTTGCACACACTGCAGCAGGGATTTTGGCCCACTCCTCCATACAGACCCTCTCCAGATCCTTCAGGTTTCGGGGCTGTCGCTGGGCAATACGGACTTTCAGCTCCCTCCAAAGATTTTCTATTGGGTTCAGGTCTGGAGACTGGCTAGGCCACTCCAGGACCTTGAGATGCTTCTTATGGAGCCACTCCTTAGTTGCCCTGGCTGTGTGTTTCAGGTCGTTGTCATGCTGGAAGACCCATCCACGACCCATCTTCAATGCTCTTACTGAGGGAAGGAGGTTGTTGGCCAAGATCTCACGATACATGGCCCCATCCATCCTCCCCTCAATACGGTGCAGTCGTCCTATCCCCTTTGCAGATAAGCATCCCCAAAGAATGATGTTTCCACCTCCATGCTTCACGGTTTGGATAGTGTTCTTGGGGTTGTACTCATCCTTCTTCTTCCTCCAAACACGGCGAGTGGAGTTTAGACCAAAAAGCTCTATTTTTGTCTCATCAGACCACATGACCTTCTCCCATTCCTCCTCTGGATCATCCAGATGATCATTGACAAACTTCAGACGGGCCTGGACATGCGCTGGCTTGAGCAGGGGGACCTTGCGTGCGCTGCAGGATTTTAATCCATGACGGCGTAATGTGTTACTAATGGTTTTCTTTGAGACTGTGGTCCCAGCTCTCTTCAGGTCATTGACCAGGTCCTGCCGTGTAGTTCTGGTCTGATCCCTCACCTTCCTCATGATCATTGATGCCCCACGAGGTGAGATCTTGCATGGAGCCCCAGACCGAGGGTGATTGACCGTCATCTTGAACTTCTTCCATTTTCTAATAATTGCGCCAACAGTTGTTGCCTTCTCACCAAGCTGCTTGCCTATTGTCCTGTAGCCCATCCCAGCCTTGTGCAGGTCTACATTTTTATCCCTGGTGTCCTTACACAGCTCTCTGGTCTTGGCCATTGTGGAGAGGTTGGAGTCTGTTTGATTGAGTGTGTGGACAGGTGTCTTTTATACAGGTAACGAGTTCAAACAGGTGCAGTTAATACAGGTAATGAGTGGAGAACAGGAGAGCTTCTTAAAGAAAAACTAACAGGTCTGTGAGAGACGGAATTCTTACTGGTTGGTAGGTGATCAAATACTCATGTCATGCAATAAAATGCAAATTAATTACTTAAAAATCATACAATGTGATTTTCTGGATTTTTGTTTTAGATTCCGTCTCTCACAGTTGAAGTGTACCTATGATAAATATTACAGACCTCTACATGCTTTGTAAGTAGGAAAACCTGCAAAATCGGCAGTGTATCAAATACTTGTTCTCCCCACTGTATAACCCACTGTGGCTGAGCAAAGGCACTACTCCCAATATAATTGAACCCCAAAACAAATGTAGTTCTCATCATATTTGCGCCTCTTCGATGATCCAACGTCCCTGTCTGTTGTTCGGTGCTTTCCCTGGTAAGGGGGCAGTAGCTCTTCGGCTGCATCAGATTCACAACTGTCAGTGTCCATGATAGCTGGGCTAGCAACAAATGTAGAATAACTGATGCTAGCATTGGATGTGAACGTGGAAGCAGAACAACTTGTGTCGTCGACAGGTGCAGGTGTGTACCTGGTAGCTGTGCCTTTTTCAAGCAAACGGAATGAGCTGCAGCTACGTTTGGCTACATTCGGACCGTTAGTGGAATTCCCGTGAGAGAGTAACGGTTAATGTGATTGGATGTTAATTATTTGACTAGGCTACCTGTATTTGACATTGTGTTGTTATTTCGCTGAACACTAGGTAGTTTAATTTTATTTTTTCCAGTGAAACGAGGCTACTCAGGCGAGAAAAAAACATCACCCAAGTGTATAGCCACGTTGGAAAATCTAAATGGACTGTTTGAAAATGTGAATCACATTTTGATTTGGCGTACCCCCGACGGCATTGAGCATACCCATGGGGGTACGAGTACACACTAAAAATGAAGGGTACTCACTAGAGTATACACACTAACAATGAAGGGTATGCACTAGAGTATACACACTAACAATGAAGGGTACTCACTAGAGTATACGCACTAACAATGAAGGGTACTCACTAGAGTATACACACTAACAATGAAGGGTATGCACTAGAGTATACACTCACAATCTACTTCCCCTTTTTCTCTTTGTATTCTTTGAACCCTACAGTCTGTTTCTGCTCTGTTGACTCCTCAAAACTATGGAAGAGGACATTCTGAAGAGCTTAACTGTGTAGGACATGTTTGGTAGCTCTGTGGGTTATACGGTGTAGCTGTCAGCTAAGGGCTTGGTAATTGGTTGTATATTGGATTTATCTTGTGGACAGTAGACTACTCTGTAGGTAGGCTGTGTTTAGTCTGCACAGAAGAAAAAAAACAGACAAAATGAGCTAATTTGCCAACTCTGGCACTTTTATGTCAGATATACACTACCAGTCAAAAGTTTGGACACACCTACTCATTCAAGGGTTTTTCTTTATTTTTTACATTGTAGAATAATAGTGAAGACATCAAAACTATTACATAACAGTAATCATGTAGTAACCAAAAAGTGTTAAACAAATCAAAATATATTTTACATTTGAGATTCTTCAAATAGCCACCCTTTGCCTTGATGACAGCTTTGCACACTCTTGGCATTCTCTCAACCAGGTTCATGAGTTAGTCACCTGGAATGCATTTCATTGAACAGGTGTGCCTTCTTAAAAGTTAATTTGTGGAGGTAATTTCCTTCTTAATGCATTTGAGCCCATCAGTTGTGTTGTGACAAGGTACGGGGGGTATACAGAAGATAGCCCTATTTGGTAAAAGACCAAGTCCATATTATGGCAAGAACAGCTCAAATAAGCAAAGAGAAATGACGGTCCATCATTACTTTAAGACATGAAGGTCAGTCAATACGGAACATTTCGAGAACTTTGAGAGTTTCTTCAAGTGCAGTCGCAAAAATCATCAAGTGCTATGATGAAACTGGCTCTCATGAGGACTGCCACAGGAATGGAAGACCCAGAGTTACCTCTGCTGCAGAGGATAAGTTCATTAGAGTTACCAGCCTCAGAAATTGCAGCCCAAATAAATGCTTCACAGAGTTCAAGTAACAGACACATCTCAACATCAATTGTTCAGAGGGGACTGTGTGAATCAGGCCTTCATGGTCGAATTGTTGCAAAGAAACCACTACTAAAGGACACCAATAATAAGAAGAGACTTGCTTGGGCCAAGAAACACGAGAAATGGACATTAGACCGGTGGAAATGTGTCCTTTGGTCTGTAGTCCAAATTTGAGATTTTTGGTTCCAACCGCCGTGTCTTTGTGAGACGCGGTGTGGGTGAACGCATTATCTCTGCATGTGTAGTTCTCACCGTAAAGCATGGAGGAGGAGGTGTTGTGGTGTGTGGGGGTGCTTTCCTGGTGACACTGTCTGTGATTTATTTAGAATTGAAGGCACACTTAACCAGCATGGCTACCATAGCATTCTGCAGCGATAAGCCATCCCATCTGGTTTGCGCTTAGTGGGACTATAATTTGTTTTTCAACAGGACAATGACCCAACACACCTCCAGGCTGTGTAAGGGCTATTTTACCAAGAAGGAGAGTGATGGAGTATTGCATCAGATGACCTGGCCTCCACAATCCCCCGACCTCAACCAAATTGAGATGGTTTGGGATGAGTCGGACGGCAGAGTGAAGGAAAAGCAGCCAACAAGTGCTCAGCCTATGTGGAAACTCCTTCAAGACTGTTGGAAATGCATTCCAGGTGAAGCTGGTTGAGAGAATGCCAAGAGTGTGCAAAGCTGTCATCATGGCAAAGGGTGGCTATTTGAAGAATCTCAAATATAAAATATATTTTGTTTTGTTTAACAGTTTTTTGGTTACTACATTATATTCCATGTGTGTTATTTCATAGTGTTGATGTCTTCACTATTATTATACAATGTAGAAAATAGTAAAAATAAAGAAAAACTCTTGAATGAGTAGGAGTTTTCAAACTTTTGACTGGTACTGTACATCAAATAAGTTGATTATTCCTGTTTAATATGATAAAGCCCTCAATTAACTGCCGCTGTAAATCTACAATTACCAAATCGGTTAGCGCTTAGACCCCCAGTCGATTTACGATTATTTTCTGTGGTACGGTCGATAAGTACATTTACATTTTATCTTGCGCCTCTTATCCAGACTTACAGTTCTTTTCGAACCCACTGTTAACGCCGCCACATGAGCTACATCCCCTGCCGCATTCTCCATGCCTACTCTCGTCAGTGCCTTAGACCTCACTGCGGTTCTGGCTTTCTCCCTTGCCAATTGGCTGGGAGGGAGGACACAAAATGTGTGCATGCGTGCGTGTGTGTGTTTGAATTTGGCAGTGATGCTCCTCCTTTCCCCTGTTGGTGTTATAAGGTGTTCCCATTACCAGGCTTGGGTGACATACCGTATATACCATATACTGGGTATTTTGAAATATTCCCCTGTATGGTACAGGAATGGTATGAAGATGAAGAAAATCTGGATACCGCCCAACCCTAACTATTTTTCTGTCTCTAACACCCCTACATCCATAACTCAGTTTAGGCGTGTGATGCAACATCTTTACAGGTTTGTGAGTTAGCCTACTGTCCGACCTGTCTTTGGGATTGCACACATGCACACACGCATGTACACACACACACACACGCACACACACACACACTCTCACACACACACGCACACACACACACACACACTCTCACACACACACGCACACACACACACACTCTCTCACACACACATACACACATACACACACTGTATGCACTCTGCTTGCATGCTGTTCTCCTGACATGGCAGATTTGTGCCGGCAGCTTATTCTGTCTGGGCTCAGCGGTGTTGTCTCAGGGATAAGGCATGTAGGAATTACTCCCACTGACACCCCAGTCTCAGCCTTTACATATGTTGAGTAACTGATAGCACAACGTCTGGGATTCTGACAATGGCATGTGCAGTCCTTGACTTGGACTGAAATAGGTGCCGGTACTCATTTTGGGTGCCGGTACTGTTTATATTTATGTGCACGAACTCCTCAATACTTTTGAGCTAATATTCTATAAGAGGAACAGGAACTCAAGCAGAACTCAGCTCCTGTGAGCTCCTGCCCATGTCAAGGACTGGAAGCACCAAGGTTTCCCTATACTGCGATGCTACAACCTCTAACTGCTATCTCTGTCTCCGTTTCAGGTACGTGGGTAACGTTTGGTGGTCAGATTACAGATGAGGTAAGACGATCATTTCCTAATATTTTATCGATTTGGTTTTATGGAGATAGGAAATGGATGCAGTCTTTGCCTCTGGAGTTCACTGGTTTTTACTGTTCTACAACTACTCTAGACTTTAGCAGACACAAACACTCTGGGTAAAATCTCTGCGCTCCAGTTAGTGTACAGTAATACAGTGGGATGTGTGGTAGGGACAGTCTGCCCAGCGGTCTGTGTAATGTAGTCACCTTAGCTACGGCACAGAGAGAGAGACACACAGGGACAGAGAGAGACACAGGGACAAAAAGAGACACAGGGACAGAGAGAGATACACAGGGACAGTGAGAGAGACACAGGGACAGAGAGAGATACACAGGGACAGTGAGAGAGACACACATTGACAGAGAGAGACACATGGACAGAGAGAGACACACACATTGAGAGAGACATACAGGGACAGAGAGAGAGACATACAGGGACAGAGAGAGAGAGACACACAGGGACAAAGAGAGAGAGACACACATTGACATAGAGAGACACAGGGACATAGAGAGAGAGACACAGGGACAGAGAGAGAGAGACACAGGGACAGAGAGAGACACACAGGGACAGAGAGAGAGAGACACAGGGACAGAGAGAGACAGAGAAAACATAGTCTCTGTGGGAAGTTAAAGGTTATATAAACAGATCTGCCCTCTGCTAGAACACCCTACATGACCATAGATTTGTATTTGTATTTGTATTTATTATGGATCCCCATTAGCTTCCTGGGGTCCAGCAAAATTAAGGCAGTAATACAATTTTTTTTTAAACATTACAATACATTCACAACAGATTTCACAGATTACGTGTGTGTCCTCAGGCCCCTACTCTACTGCCACATATCTACAACACAAAATCCATGTGTACGTGTGTGTGTAGTGCGTATGTTATCGTGTGTGTGTGCATGTGCCTATGTTTGTGTTGCTTCACAGTCCCCGCTGTTCCATAAGGTGTATTGTTGTCTGTTTTTTAATCTAATTTTGCTACTTGCATCAGTTACTTGATGTGGAATAGAGTTCCATGTAGTCATGGCTCTTAGTAGTATTGTGCGCCTCACATAGTCTGTTCTGGACTTGGGGACTGTGAAGAGACCTCTGGTGGCATGTCTTGTGGGATATGCATGGGTTTCCGAGCTGTGTGCCAGTAGTTCAAACAGACAGCTCGGTGCATTCAACATGTCAATACCTCTCACAAATACAAGTAGTGATGAATTCAATCTCTCCTCCACTGAGCCAGGAGAGATTGATATGCATATTATTAATGTTAGCTCTCTGTGTACAACCAAGGGCCAGCCATGCTGCCCTGTTCTGAGCCAATTGCAATTTTCCTAACTCCCTCTTTGTGGCACCTGACCACACGACTGAACAGTAGTCCAGGTGCAACAAAACTAGAGACTGTAGGACCTGCCTTGTTGATAGTGCTGTTAAGAAGGTAGAGCAGAGCATTATTATGGACAGACCTCTCCCCATTTTAGCTACTGTTGTATCAACATGTTTTGACCATGACAGTTTACAATCCAGGGTTACTCCAAGCAGTTTAGTCACCTCAACTTGCTCAATTTCCACATTATTCATTACAAGATTTAGTTGAGGTTTAGGGGTTAGTGAATGATTTGTCTCAAATACAATGCTTTTAGTTTTTGTAATATTATGGACTAATTTATTCCTTTCCACCCATTCTGAAACTAACTGCAGCTCTTTGTTAAGTGTTACAGTCATTTCAGTCACTGTAGTAGCTGACGTGTATAGTGTTGAGTCATCCGCATACATAGACACTCTGGCTTTACTCAAAGCCAGTGGCACGTCGTTAGTAAATATTGAAAAAGTAAGTGGCCTAGACAGCTGCCCTGGGGAAATCCTGATTCTACCTGGATTATGTTTGTATATATATATATATATATATATATATATATATATATATATATATATATATTATATATATATTATACCTTTATTTAACTAGGCAAGTCAGTTAAGAACAAAATCTTATTTACAATGACGGCCTAACTAAAGGCAAAAGCACTCCAGCGGGGACAGGGGCTGGGATTAGAAATATATATACACTACCGGTCAAAAGTTTTAGACCACCTACTCATTCAAGGGTTTTTCTTTATTTTTACTATTTTCTACATTGTGGAATAGTAGTGAAGACATATATATAAATATAGGACCAAACACACATCACGACAAGAGAGACAACACAACACTACATAAAGAGAGACCTAAGACAACAACATAGCATGGCAGCAACACATGACAACACAGCATGGTAGCAACACCACATGAAACAACATGGTAGCAACACAACATGGCAGCAACACAACATGGTAGCAGCACAAAACATGGTACAAACATTATTGGGCACAGACAACAGCACAAAGGGCAAGAAGGTAGAGACAACAATACATCACGCGAAGCAGCCACAAGTGTCAGTAAGAGTGTCCATGATTGAGTCTTTGAATGAAGAGATGGAGAAAAGACTGTCCAGTTTGAGTGTTTTTTGCAGCTCGTTCCAGTCGCTAGCTGCAGCGAACTGGAAAGAGGAGCGACCCAGGGATGTGTGTGCTTTGGGAACCTTTAACAGGGCAAAATAGAACTTGGCCTATAACCGTTAGGATCAGCTTGATCTCCCCCTTTAAATAAAGGACGCACCGTGGCTGCCTTCCAAGCAATGGGAACCTCCCCAGAGAGGAGAGACAGGTTAAAAAGGTCAGAGACATGCTTGGTGATGATAGGGGCTGCAACCTTAAAGAAGAAAGGTTCTAAACCATCTGACCCTGATGGTTTTTTGGGGTCAAGTTTAAGGAGCTCCTTTAGCACCTCGGACTCCGTGACCGCCGGCAGGGAGAAACTTTGTAGCGGGGCAGGGGGAAAAGAGGGAGGAGCATCGGGGCTAGTCACATTAGAAGGACTGGGAGATGAGGAAATGTTGGATGGGCAAGGAGGCATGGCTGAGTCAAATAGGAATCCTGACTTAATGAAGTGGTGATTAAAGAGCTCAGCCATGTGCTCCTTGTCAGTAACAACCACATCAACATTAAGGGACATGGGCAGCTGTGAGGAGGAGGGTTTATTCTCCAGGTCTTTAACCGTTTTCCAGAACGTCTTGGGGTTAGACCCACAGAGAGAGAACTGCTCCTTAAAGTAACTAACTTTGGCCTTCCGGATAGCCTGAGTGCACTTGTTTCTCATTTGCCTGAACGAGAGCCAGTCAGCCTGAGTATGCGTGTGCCGAGCCTTTCGCCAAATGGAATTCCTGAGGTGGAGTAACTCTGCCAGATCACGTCGAACCAGGGGCTGAACCTGTTTTTAATTCTCATTTTCTTAATGGGGATGTGTTTGTTAACACTACCACTGAAAATATCAAAAAAGAAGGTCCAAGCGTCTTCGACAGAGGGGATCAAGCTGATTCTATACCAATTTACAGAGGCCAGGTCATGAAGGAAGGCTTGCTCATTAAAGTTTTTTAGCAAGTGTCTATGACAAATCAGGACAGGTCGTTTCACTGAGCAGTCATTATGAACACAGGCTGTAAAACAGTGATCACTAAAGGTCATTACAGAAAACACCAGATTGATTGATACCTATTAGGATTATTTGTGAGGATAACATCAAGGAGAGTAGCCTTTTCTGGGTGTTTGGAGTCATACCTTGTTGGTTCGGTAACACCCAGCAACAGTCAACAAAAAGCTATTTGAAAGTTTAATGCTTAATAATAATAATATGCCATTTAGCAGACGCTTTTATCCAAAGCAACTTACAGTCATGCGTGCATACATTTTTGTGTATGGGTGGTCTCAGGGATCGAACCCACTACCTTGGCATTACAAGCGCCGTGCTCTACCAGCTGAGCTACAGAGGACCAACTTGTTTCGGGACAGACTTGGTGGAGGCAACCGAGCACTGAAGGTGTTCCTTGGTAAAGATTGCTACTCCACCACCTTTGGACGATCTGTCTTGCTGAAAAAGGCTATAACCAGAAAGGTTAACATCAGTGTTCAAAACACTCTTTCTTAAATACTTCTCAGTAGAGACCAACACATCTGGATTGGAGCTGTGAACCCACACTTTCAATTGATCCATTTTAGGTAATAAGCTTCTAGTGTTAACGTGCAGAAAGCCCAGGCTTTTACGAGAGCAGAAATCAGTGAAGCAGATATCAGAGCACAAGTCAGAATTGGGGCTAGCAACAGTAGATTGGCCAGGATGTACATGCACATTTCCAGATATCATCAGCAGTAATACAATCAGGGCACGGCCGAGGACAGGGAGAGCTCTGCAGTGTTGATTTTTTATGACATTTGAATGTGCATCAGATGGCAACAAGATCATGTTGTACAGCAATTTCATCAGGTAACATGAATACAAAGCCGGTGAGAGGTGGTTAGAATAGGATGGGAGTCCAATAGGCCGTGTAACCAATAGAGAGTCAGAGTCCCGAGTGTGGGAACAACTATGGTCTGTCCCACGGCCTGGTAAACAAGCAAGGTCACAGTCAACAATGCACTCAGGAGTCATGAGGCAAATAGCATAAGCACAAGAAAAATATATAACGACTTGGGGCTATCCATCATAAGTTCAGAGTCACTCGCCCCAACAGAGCATGTGTGCTGGAGGCGAGCGAAAGCTCGGGAGAGAGGGGGGAGTGTGGCGGGGGTACCTGTACCAGACAGGGGGAGACAGGCCAGGGCAGACGGTGAACAGATCGCCAGGTGGAATCCCAGCAGGCAACGGGAGTAGGTGTCACACCCACTTGGGTGAAACATTTTCGGAAGGCAGATCCCTTGTAGAAGATCCCAGCTAGCTACATCCAAACAAAGTTGTCCTGCGGCTGTTGTATTTTGGAGATTACGAGGAGGATATCTTCTGATGTTATCAAAGCAAAAATATTGTTTCTTATTGAGATTTACAATTGAAGTGTCCTGGTTGCATATCAGTTCAAAATAGAGTTGAATCCAGGGGGTACTGTATTGTAATGACCTGTGCACAGCAGGAGGGGGCTTCAAATGCCTCTGCAATTGGGTGTGGTAGGTTTTAAAATTATCCTGCCATTGTTGGGCTCAAGGGCTTTGACACTTCATACTTCACACCTCAGTGCTAATTGAAGCAGCAGTCAGATCTGTTTGGTAGCCTAAGTTAAGCTTGGTAACTTAGCATTCAGTCCTCATAAAGTAAAATATATCATTGTAATGTATTTTTCTTCTTGGCTTTAAAAGTGCTTCAGACTAAACATGACTCACTCAGTTCCAGGTTGGATGGTGTTTTCAGGTTTCTGTTGTTTGTTTGCCAGAGCATTTTCTTTTTCAATCCTTCCAGGTAATTTTGTCCAAAATCAGGTTGTTGGATTGGAGTTTTGATTTGGAGTGAAGGTTATGTTGTGGAGGGTAGCATCCTGTATGTTTCCCTGCCGAAAAATCCAAGTTTATCTAACTCTAAATCTATATTCTTGTAAAAACATGCTTAAAAATGCAGGAGCTCATCTGCTCGTCAGCCTCTCTCTCTCTCCTGTTCTAGGTTCAGATGTTGGAGAGGCTTCCATTAAAGAACACCCTCTGTGTTATGTTAGACAAGTAATTCTTTATCCACAATATAGCAGGGGGTGTAAAGCCATAACACATATGTTTTTCTAGCAGTAGACTATGATCGATAATGATAAAAGCCGCACTGAAATCTAACAAAACAGCCCCCACAATCTTTGTATCATCAATTTCTCTCAGCCAATCATCAGTCATTTGTGTAAGTGCTGTGATTGTTGAATGTCCTTCCCTATAAGCGTGCTGCCTGTTGCCAATTTGTTTTACTGTAAAATAGAATTGTATCTGGTCAAACACAATTTATCCCAAAGTTTATTAAGGGATGGTAACAGGCTGATTGGTTGGCTATTTGAGCCAGTAAAGGGGGCTTTACTATTCTTAGGTAGCAGAATTACTTTTGCTTCCTTCCAGGCCTGAGGGCACACACATTTTGAATTTTTTGAAAATGTATTAAAATAAAAAAACTGAAATACCTTACTTACATAAGTATTCAGACCATTTGCTATGAGACTCGAAATTGAGCTCAGGTGCATCCTGTTTCCATTGCCTTGAGATGTTTCTACAACTTGATTGGAGTCCACCTGTGGTAAATTCAATTGATTGGACATGATTTGGAAAGGCACACACCTGTCTAAAACCAAGCCCTGAGAGGAATTGTCCGTAGAGCTCCGAGACAGGATTGTGTCGAGGCACAGATCTGGGGAAGGGTGCCAAAACAATTCTGCAGCATTGAAGGTCCCCAAGAACACAGTGGGCTCCATCATTCTTAAATTGAATAAGTTTGGAACCACCAAGACTTTTCCTAGAGCCGGCCGCCCGGCCAAACTGAGCAATCAGGAGAGAAGGGCCTTGGTCAGGGAGGTGACCAAGAACCCGATGGTCACTCTGACAGTTCCTCTGTGGAGATGGGAGAACCTTCCAGAAGGACAACCATCTCTGCAGCACTCCGCCAATCAGACCTTTATGGTAGAGTGGCCAGACGGAAGCCACTCCTTAGTAAAATGCACATGAAAGCATGCTTAGAGTTTGCCAAAAGGCACCTAAATGACTCTCAGATCATGAAAAACAAGATTCTCTCGTCTGATGAAATCAAGATTGAACTCTTTGGCCTGAATGCCAAGCATCACATCTGGAGGAAACCTGGCACAATCCCTACGGTGAAGCATGGTGGTGGCAGCATCATGCTGTGGGGATATTTTTCAGAAGCAGGGACTGGGAGACTAGTCAGGATCGAGGGAAAGCTGAACGGAGCAAAGTAAAAAGATATCCTTGATGAAAACCTGCTCCAGAGCACTCAGCACCTCAGACTGGGGTGAAGGTTCACCTTCCAACAGGACAACGACCCTAAGCACACAGCCAAGACAACGCAGGAGTGGCTTCGGGACAAGTCTCTGAATGTCCTTGAGTGGCCCAGCCAGAGCCCGGACTTTAACCCGATCGAAAATCTCTGGAGAGACCTGAAAATAGCTGAGAAGCGACGCTCCTCATCCAACCTGACAGAGCTTGAGAGGATCTGCAGAGAAGAATGGGAGAAACTCCCCAAATACAGGTGTGCCAAGCTTGTAGTGTCATACCCAAGAAGACTCGAGGCTGTAGTCGCTGTCAAAGGTGCTTCAACAAAGTACTGAGTAAAGGGTCTGAATACTTATGTAAATGGAACATTTCCGTTTTTTATTTTTAATACATTTGCAAAGATTTGTTTTTAAACTGTTTATTTTTTGTGTTTATGGGGTATTGTGAAAAAAAAACTATTTAATCCATTTTAGAATAAGGCTATAATGTAACAAAATGTGGAAAAAGGGAAGGGGTCTGAATACTTTCCGAATGCACTGTATGGCAAATAGGAGAGGCAATATCGTCCGCTATTATCCTTTGTAATTTTCCATCCAAGCCTCTTTTTATTTATTTATTTATTTTACTTTTATTTTACTAGGCAAGTAAGTTAAGAACAAATTCTTATTTACAATGACGGCCTACACCGGCCAAACCCGGACGACGCTGGGCCAATTGTGCGCCGCCCTATGGGACTCCCAATCACGGCCGGTTGTGATACAGCCTGGAATCGAACCAGGGGGTCTGTAGTGACACCTCAAGCACTGAGATGCAGTGCCTTAGAAACCTGGTGCAATCCTCTAGCTCTCAACCATAAAAATTTTCAATTCCTCATCAATCCACATTGATTGAACAGTTTTTACAGTCATTTTCTTAATGGGTGCATGCTTATTAGTGACTGGGATAAGCAATTTCATAAATGTGCTCTTCATTACACACCACGGACCAACAAATATTATTTACATCAACAACATAGGAATCACTACAAAACTTATTGTATGACCTCTTATACACTATATTAGGCCCAGCCTTTGGAACTTTGGTTTTCCTAGATATGGCTACTATATTGTGATCACTACATCCGATGGATTTGAATACTGCTTTAAAGTTAATCTTGAAGATTTCATTCCTGTGCTGTTTGTAACTACCCTGGTAGGTTGACTGATAACCTGAACCAGGTTGCAGGCATTAGTTACAGTTTGAAACTTTCTCTTGAGTGGGCAGCCTGATGAAAGCCAGTCAATATTGAAATCACCCAGAAAATATACCTCTCTGTTGATATCACATACATTATCAAGCATTTCACACATGTTAGCCAGATACTGACTGTTAGCATTTGGTGGTCTATAGCAGCTTCCCACCAGAATGGGCTTTAGGTGAGGCAGATGAACCTGTAGCCATAACACTTCAACAGTGTTTAACATGAGATCCTCTCTAAGCTTTACATGAATGTGGCTCTGAATATAAACGGCCACACCTCCACCTTTCACATTTCTGTATTTTCTGTACATCTTATAACCTTGTATTGCTACCACTGTATCATCAAAGGTATATCTAAGTGAGTTTCAGAGATTGTCAGAATATGAATGTCATCTGTTACTAGCAAATTATTGATGAACCTTGTTTCTTAAGCTTTTCTGGGATGCTTGATTGTTTTTATTGCTTTACTGGGAAGCTTAGCAGAGGTAGACATGCTCATGTTATTTATGTTAGTGCAGGGAGAGCTGCACACAGTGGACTTCCTAATAGGGCACACTGCCTCAGTGCTAACAGTATCACTCTGGTTCATAGGTACATGATCACTGCATACAACAGCTGTGGGATCAGCAAAGGCATTCACGGCAGTAAGAGGGACATAAATTAGGTTACTTACATTGTGTCTTCCAACACCCATGGGATCATGTACATTTGCTAAAGCATTATGACAACTCAGCGACACAATGGTAGGGATTAAATGAGCTGGGCTTGGGTCATTGACCCCACTGTCACACACAGACGTTGGTGCTGTGGAAACCCATACAGACAGTTGGTTCTGCAGAAGGAACCTCCCACCTTGTACACACACACACACACACACACACACACATAGGCTGGCTTTTAGGCAACAGCATCCCTGTCCTCATTGCCTTTTCCCCATGCCTCCCATTACCGTCTTCAGTCAACCCTGCCTTGGGTCCCATCCAGTGTCCCTGTCTGTCCCTAGACCCCTAAACCCACTCACACACGACACAGAAACACACGATCACAGCTGTCCCTGCCTCACCCCTATAAAAATAGCAACAACCACAAGCCATACCTAAAGCCCCATCCAATCCCTGCTCCCATATTCTCCCCCAGCACCTATCCACTGTATGTCTCCCTCCCCCCACCTCCTCCCCCACCCTGTACCCTGTGGTATGTCTCCCACCCCCACCTCCTCCCCCACCCTGTCCCCTGTGGTATGTCTCCCACCCCCACCTCCTCCCCCACCCTGTCCCCTGTGGTATGTCTCCCACCCCCACCTCCTCCCCCACCCTGTCCCCTGTGGTATGTCTCCCACCCCCACCCCCACCCCTATCCTGTCCCCTGTGGTATGTCTCCCACACCACTTCCAAACCCACCCTGTCCCCTGTGGTATCTCTCCCACCCCCACCTCCACCCCCACCCTGTCCCCTGTGGTATGTCTCCCACCCCCACCTCCACCCCTATCCTGTCCCCTGTGGTATGTCTCCCACACCACTTCCAAACCCACCCTGTCCCCTGTGGTATCTCTCCCACCCCCACCTCCACCCCCACCATGTCCCCTGTGGTATGTCTCCCACCCCCCACCCCCACCTCCACCCCTATCCTGTCCCCTGTGGTATGTCTCCCACCCCCACCCCCCACCCTGTCCCCCTGTGGTATGTCTCCCACCCCCACCCCCCACCCTGTCCCCTGTGGTATGTCTCCCACCCCCCACCTCCAACCCTACCCCTGTCCCCTGTGGTATGTCTCCCACCCCCACCCTGTCCCCTGTGGTATGTCTCCCACCCCCACCCTGTCCCCTGTTGTATGTCTCCCACCCCCCACCCCCACCCTGTCCTCTGTGGTATGTCTCCCACCCCCCACCTCCACCCCCTACCCTGTCCCCTGTAGTATGTCTCCCACCCCCCACCCCCCACCCTGTCCCCTGTGGTATGTCTCCCACCCCCACCCCCACCCCCACCCTGTCCCCTGTGGTATGTCTCCCACCCCCACCCCCCACCCCCCACCCCCCACCCCCCACCCTGTCCCCTGTGATATGTCTCCCACCCCCACCTCCACCCCACCCTGTCCCCTGTGGTATGTCTCCCACCCCCCACCTCCACCCCCCACCCTGTCCCCTGTGGTATGTCTCCCACCCCCATCCCCACCCTGTCCCCTTTGGTATGTCTCCCACCCCACCCCCCACCCTGTCCCCTGTGGTATGTCTCCCACCCCCCACCCCACCCTGTCCCCTGTGGTATGTCTCCCACCCCCACCTCCACCCCCCACCCTGTCCCCTGTGGTATGTCTCCCACCCCCATCCCCACCATGTCCCCTGTGGTATGTCTCCCACCCCACCCCAACCCTGTCCCCTGTGGTATGTCTCCCACCCCCCACCCCCCACCCTGTCCCCTGTGGTATGTCTCCCACCCCCACCCCCCACCCCCACCCTGTCCCCTGTGGTATGTCTCCCACCCCCACCTCCACCCCCCACCCTGTCCCCTGTGGTATGTCTCCCACCCCCACCCCCCACCCCTGTCCCCTGTGGTATGTCTCCCATCTCCCCTCTCTGTCCCCACAACACACGCAGCTGGCCATGCCTACAGTCCCTCGGACCTCGTATTTGTCCTCTCTGGACACTTTCATCTTAATTTACTATCTCCATAGTAACCAGAGACTCTTTCTGCCGTACATGCCTTCAAACTACCGCAAAAAAATAATAATAATTGTGCCCTTACCTAAGGCAATGTTTGAGGGGCTCTATGCAACACCCTCAAACAATTTACTTAGGTAAGGGAAAAGTATTCCTTGAGGCAAACCCTTAAGGGTAACACTTAAGATGTTTTATGCAATCGGGCCCTGGTCCCTGCCCTTGTCTGGCGACATTAAATGTACACTCGTCTCCATCGCTGTCACTATTACATTTACACACACACACACACACACAGTCTTGTACAGCTAACCTTGTGGGTTACACTCGTCACACACGACACAAAAACACACGATCACAGCTGTCCCTGCCTTAGGACCCATCCAATGCACGCACTTACCACAGTTGTTGGGGTGTTGGGGACAGGGGGTCTGGGTGGAGGGCAGGGATGGGGTGGAGGGGACAGGGGGTCTGGGTGGAGGGCAGGGATGGGGTGGAGGGGATAGGGGGTCTGGGTGGAGGGCAGGGATGGGGTGGAGGGGATAGGGGGTCTGGGTGGAGGGCAGGGATGGGGTGTTGGGGACAGGGGGTCTGGGTGGAGGTCAGGGATGGGGTGTTGGGGACAGGGGGTCTGGGTGGAGGGCAGGGATGGGGTGGAGGGGACAGGGGGTCTGGGTGGAGGGCAGGGATGGGGTGTTGGGGACAGGGGGTCTGGGTGGAGGGCAGGGATGGGGTGGAGGGGATAGGGATGCGGATCCAGATTAGGGAAATGGTTAAGATTGGGTGTGGGCTGTTCCAGGTCAGGATTCAGTACCAGGTCCAGGGTTCTGCAGGGAGAGTTATGGAGGTTAAGGTTAGGGTTAGGGTAAGATGTCTGATCCAGGCCCGGGGTCCTGGCAGGAGCAGGTGGGATAGGGTTAGGGAGATCAGGCAATCTGTTGTTGGTAAGGCCTGCCAGTGTGTTAGGGTTAGGGGGATCAGGCAATCTGTTGTTGGTAAGGCCTGCCAGTGTGTTAGGGTTAGGGGGAATCAGGCAATCTGTTGTTGGTAAGGCTTGCCAGTGTGTTAGGGTTAGGGGGAATCAGGCAATCTGTTGTTGGTAAGGCTTGCCAGTGTGTTAGGGTTAGGGGGAATCAGGCAATCTGTTGTTGGTAAGGCCTGCCAGTGTGTTCGCCTTTATATACCTCAATGACTGTGTGGCTGAATGAAAGTATTTCTGTTGTGTACATAGTCTATGGAATCGGATGAGTTGGGACTTGACAATGCCAGTGACTGTATGTATGTTTGGGGTGGTAGTTGGATTTGTGGAGTAGGGTGTGTGTGTCTGTGTCCTTGAAGTATACCTTTGTGTGTAGGAAGACAATGTGTGTGTCATTATCTGGAAAAAAAGACTGTTGTGTCCAAGAAGTTTGATTGTGTGTGGATGGCATATTTGACTGTTATGATGGGATGATGGTTGTTGAGAATGTCAATTAATGTTTTGAAGTGTATTTACATTTTACATTTTTAGTCATTTAGCAGACGCTCTTATCCAGAGCGACTTACAGTTAGTGAATACATATTTTTTTTATACTGGCCCCCCGTGGGAATCGAACCCACAACCCTGGCGTTGCAAACGCCATGCTCTATCATCAATGAGATCATGTTCCCACACCCTGAAGATATGATCCAGGTAGCGTCTATAAAAAAATGGTTTGCAATGGGCATTTAGTCAAGGCTGTCATCGCCCAGTCTGCCATATAAATGGCATAAAAGCCAGCGAGAACTTCTTACCCATCGCTGTCCCATGAATCTGTAGGTAGTGTTGGTAATTGAAATCATAATTATTTAAGCCACGTTGTAAGAGCTGTAGCAGGTGTGAGTCTGATCTCTCTGGATCAGGATATCTCCAGAGTGCAGAGTCCGCGGCTGCCAAACCTGATGACATGTCTGTGTTGGTGTACAGAGAGGCTATGTCTATGGTGAATAAGTATGCATGTGCTGGGACCGGAATGGTGTGGAGTCTATGAAGTGGTATGTGTCCTTAAGGTAGCTGGGGTGCCTTTGTGAAATGGGATTGAGGAAGTAGTCAATGAATTTGGCTGCTGGTGAGGACTCACTCCCACAGTCTGACACAATTGGTCTTCCCTTGGGGACCTCAAACGGGGCTGTCCAGGTATCTGGTGCTTGGTGGATCTTAGGGAGGACATAGAAGAGTCTCTATCTGGGTGGGTATGGTCCGTCTAGATATTCATTTTGTCTACACTACAGGTCAAAAGTTTTAGAACACCTACTTGTTCAAGGGTATTTCTTTATTTTTACAATTTTCTACATTGTAGAATAATAGTGAAAACATCAAACTATGAAATAACACATATGGAATCATGTAGTAACCAAAAAAGTGTTAAACAAATCAAAATATATTTTATTTTTGAGATTGTTCAAATAGCCAACCTTTGCCTTGATGACAGCTTTGCACACTCTTGGTATTCTCTCAACCAGCTTCATGAGGTAGTCACCTGGAATGCATTTCAATTAACAGGTGTGCCTTGTTAAAAGTTAATTTGTGGAATTTCTTTCCTTCTTAATGCGTTTGAGCCAATCAGTTGTGTTGTGACAAGGTAGGGGGGGCATACAGAAGATAGCCCTATTTGGTAAAAGACCAAGTCCATATTATGGCAAGAACAGCTCAAATAAGCAAAGAGAAACGACAGTCCATCATTACTTTAAGACATGAAAGTCAGTTAATACGGAACATTTCAAGAACTTTGAACGTTTCTTCAAGTGCAGTCGCAAAAATCATCAAGTGCTATGATGAAACTGGCTCTCATGAGGACCGCCACAGGAATGGAAGACCCAGAGTTACTTCTGCTGCAGAGGATAAGTTCATTAGAGTTATCAGCCTCAGAAATTGCAGCCCAAATAAATGCTTCACAGAGTTCAAGTAACAGACACATCTCAACATCAACTGTTCAGAGGAGATTGTGTGAATCAGGACTTCATGGTCGAATTGCTGCAAAGAAACCAGTACTAAAGGACACCAATAAGAAGAAGAGACTTGCTTAGGCCAAGAAACCTCCAGGCTGTGTAAGGGCTATTTTAC
Source organism: Coregonus clupeaformis (assembly GCF_020615455.1). Lineage (NCBI taxonomy): Eukaryota > Metazoa > Chordata > Actinopteri > Salmoniformes > Salmonidae > Coregonus > Coregonus clupeaformis. The sequence continues at coordinate 60,993 of NW_025533798.1, read as the reverse complement.
CAAGAAGGAGAGTGATGGAGTGCTACATCAGATGACCTGGCCTCCACAATCCCCCGACCTCAACAAAATTGAGATGGTTTGGGATGAGTCGGACCGCAGAGTGAAGGAAAAGCAGCCAACAAGTGCTCAGCATATGTGGGAACTCCTTCAAGACGGTTGGAAAAGCATTCCAGGTGAAGCTGGTTGAGAGAATGCCAAGAGTGTGCAAAGCTGTCATCAAGGCAAAGGGTGGCTATTTGAAGAATCTCAAAAATAAAATATATTTTGATTTGTTTAACACTTTTTTGGTTACTACATGATTCCATATGTGTTATTTCATAGTTTTGATGTCTTCACTATTATTCTACAATGTAGAAAATAGTAAAAATAAAGAAAAAGCCTTGAGTGAGTAGAATGAGTAGGTGTTCTAAAACTTTTGACCGGTAGTGTACAGTATGTGTAATGCATTTCTTTCCATAGAGGTCTGCTATTATTTGTCTGATTTCTATCTGTCTGGATCTGTATAGAAGCGGGGATAGGAGTGTAGTTTAGCAGGTGTGAGTCTGATCTCTCTGGATCAGGATATCTCCAGAGTGCAGAGTCCGCGTGTGATAGAGAGTTGGCGGTTGGCTTCAAAGAGATAGACTTTGTCGGTTGGTTATCCATGATTATTATCTTGGAGACTTTGTCTGCTGGTTATCCATGATATTATCTTGGAGACTGTGTCTGCTGGTTACCCATGATTATTATCTTGGAGACATTGTCTACTCTCCAGAGTGCAGAGTCCGCGTGTGATAGAGAGTTGGCGGTTGGCTTCAAAGAGATAGACTTTGTCGGTTGGTTATCCATGATTATTATCTTGGAGACTTTGTCTGCTGGTTATCCATGATATTATCTTGGAGACTGTGTCTGCTGGTTACCCATGATTATTATCTTGGAGACATTGTCTGCTGGTTATCCATGATTATTATCTTGGAGACTTTGTCTGCTGGTTATCCATGATATTATCTTGGAGACTTTGTCTGCTGGTTCTATGTTTATGTGTTTCTTCACTGGTTGCCCTTTTAAATTTAAATTTCGTATTATTTTCATTTAAGGGCTTTATTGGCATGGGAAACATATGTTTACATTGTCAAAACAAGTGAAATAGATAATAAACAAAAGTGAAATAAACTATAAAAACTAACAAATTAAACAAGTTCCAAAAGAATAAAGACTTTTCAAATGTCATATTATGTATATATACAGTGGTATAATGATGTGCAAATAGTTAAAGTACAAAAACGAAAATAAATAAAAAATTAATAAATATAGGTTGTATTTATGATAGTTTTTGTTCTTCACTGGTTGTGGCAACAGGTCACAAATCTTGCTGCTGTGATGGCACACTGTGGTATTTCACCCAATAGATATGGGAGTTTATCCACATTGGATTTGTTTTTGAATTTTTTGTCGGTCTTGGTAATCTGAGGGAAATATGTGTCTCTAATATGTTCATACATTTGGCAGGAGGTTAGGAAGTGCAGCTCAGTTTCCACCTCATTTTGTGGGCAGTGTGCACATAGCCTGTCTTCTCTTGAGAGCCAGGTCTGCCTACGGCGGCCTTTCTCAATAGCAAAGCTATGCTCACTGAGTCTGTACATAGTCAAAGATTTCCTTAATTTTAGGTTAGTCACAGTGGTCAGGTATTTTTGCAGAATTCTGCATGCAGAGTCTCAATTTGGTGTTTGTCCCATTTGATGGTTGGTGTGCGGACCCCAGACCTCACAACCAATGGGTTCTATAAATGATTGAAGTATTTTTAGCCAGATCCTAATTGGTATGTCGAAATGTTATGTTCCTTTTGATGGCATAGAAGGCCCTTCTTGCCTTGTGTCTCAGATCGTTCACAGCTTTGTGGAAGTTACCTGTGGCGCTGATGTTTATGCCGAGGTATGTCTAGTTTTTTGTGTGCTCTAGGGCAACGATGTCTAGATGGAATTTGTATTTGTGGTCCTGGCAACTAGACCTATTTTGGAACACCATTATTTTTGTCTTACTGAGATTTATTGTCTGGGCCCAGGTCTGACAGAATCTGTAAAGAAGATCTAGGTGCTGCTGTAGGCCCTCCTTGGTTGGGGACAGAAGCACCAGATCATCAGCAAACAGTAGACATTTTACTTCAGATTCTAGTAGGGTGAGGCCGGGTGCTGCAGACTGTTCTAGTGCCCTCGCCAATTCGTTGATATTTACAGTGGGGGAAAAAATTATTTAGTCAGCCACCAATTGTGCAAGTTCTCCCACTTAAAAAGATGAGTGTCACGATCGTCTGAAGAAGCGGACCAATACGCAGCGCGTGGAGTGAACATAATGACTTTATTAAATAAAGCAACCACGAAAAAACAACAAATGACGATAGTGAAGTCCTCTGTAACACTGACAGAAACATGGAACAAAAACCCACAACCCCAAGGTGAAAACACACAGTATAAATATGGCTCCCAATCAGAGATAACGAGCCGACAGCTGACACTCGTTACCTCCGATTGGGAGTCATCAACCAAACATAGAAAAAACAACCTAGACTAACCAACATAGAAATACACCCAAGTGAAATGAACAACCCTGGCTCAAAAATAAAAGTCCATAGAGCCAGAGTGTCACAGTACCCCCCCCTAAAGGTGCGAACTCCGGGCGCACCAGCATACAGTCTAGGGGAGGGTCTGGGTGGGCGTCTGTCTATGGTGGCGGCTCAGGCACTGGTCGTGGTCCCCACCCCACCATAGTCACTACCCGCTTGTGTAACCTCCTCCACATGACCACCCCCCAACTAAACCCCCACAGGATTAAGGGGCAGCACTGGACTAAGAGGCATCACCAGACTCAGGGGCAGCACCGGACTAAGGGGCAGCACCGGGCTAAGGGGCAGCACCGGGCTAAGGGGCAGCACCGGACTAAGGGGCAGCACCGGGCTAAGGGGCAGCACCGGACTAAGGGGCAGCACCGGCCTAAGGGGCAGCACCGGACTAAGGGGGCAGCACCGGGCTAAGGGGCAGCACCGGACTAAGGGGCAGCACCGGGCTAAGGGGCAGCACCGGGCTAAGGAGCAGCACCGGGCTAAGGGGCAGTACCGGACTAAGGGGCAGCTCCGGACTGAATGGCGGATCCTGGCTGGCTGGCTCTGGCGGATCCTGGCTGGCTGGCGGATCCGGGCTGGGACGGCTCTGGCGGATCCGGGCTGGGACGGCTCTGGCGGATCCTGGCTGGACGGCTCTGGCGGATCCTGGCTGAACGGCTCTGGCGGATCATGGCTGGACGGCTCTGGCGGATCCTGGCTGGACGGCTCTGGCGGATCCTGGCTGAACGGCTCTGGCGGATCCTGGCTGGACGGCTCTGGCGGATCCTGGCTGGACGGCTCTGGCGGATCCTGGCTGGACGGCTCTGGCGGATCCTGGCTGGACGGCTCTGGCGGATCCTGGCTGAACGGCTCTGGCGGATCCTGGCTGAACGGCTCTGGCGGATCCTGGCTGGACGGCTCTGGCGGATCCTGGCTGGACGGCCCTGGCGGATCCTGGCTGGACGGCTCCTGGCGGATCATGGCTGGACGGCTCTGGCGGATCCTGGCTGGACGGCTCTTGGCTGGCTGACGGATCTGGCTGCTCGTGGCTGGCTGACGGATCTGGCTGCTCGTGGCTGGCTGACGGATCTGGCTGCTCATGGCTGGCTGACGGATCTGGCTGCTCACGGCTGGCTGACGGATCTGGCTGCTCATGGCTGGCTGACGGATCTGGCTGCTCATGGCTGGCTGACGGATCTGGCTGCTCATGGCTGGCTGACGGATCTGGCTGCTCATGGCTGGCTGACGGATCTGGCTGCTCATGGCTGGCTGACGGATCTGGCTGCTCATGGCTGGCTGACGGTGCTGGCTGGGCGGCTGGCGGTGGAGGCGGACCCCAGCCTCGGAGAGTGGTCATCACCTCCCGCAGGACGGTTCCCATCTGCAGGAGCTGCTCTTGCTGGACCCGAACCTGGGCTTCCAGTCTTGTACGGGCTGCGTCGGCTCCTGCTGATTCCATCGCTGGTGTATGATTCTGTCTGGCGGAAGGCTCTAACGGCTCCTGTCTGGTGGAAGGCTCTAGCGGCTCCGGTCTGGCGGACGGCTCTGAAGGCTCATGGCAGACGGGCGGCTTTGCAGGCTCAGTACAGACGGGCGGCTTATGCAGCGCTTGGCAGACGGGCAGTTCAGGCGCCATAGGGCAGACGGGCAGTACAGGCGCCGTTGAGCAGACGGGCAGTTCAGGCGCCCAGCCATGTGCCCCCCAAAAATTTTTTTGGGGTTGCCTCCCCGTCCTTCCGACGATGGCCCTGCTGCTGTCGTTGCTCCTCTCCTGCCAGGTTCTCCCCTTCATCGCCCTCCGGTACCGGACGGCCTCCTCCTCTGCGTTATCTGTCCCCAACCGAGGAGGACATCCACCAGCGTTTTCTCCTTACCCGGCGCTTCCTCCCCAAGAAATGTTTGGGTAGTACTCCCGGGCTTCCAGCCTTGCCTCCGTGCTTCCGCCTCATACCACCTCCTCTCTGCTTTAGCTGCCTCCAGCTCTTCACGAGGGCGGTGATATTCCTCCGGTTGTGCCCAAGGACCCTTTCCAGCCCGTATCTCCTCCCATGTCCACGAATCCTTTGGAGGCGTCCATAAATCCTGTGTAGGTAGGTCCTGTTGCCGTTTGTTACGCTGCTTGGTCCTCTTGTGGTGGGTTTTTCTGTCACGATCGTCTGAAGAAGCGGACCAATACGCAGCGCGTGGAGTGAACATAATGACTTTATTAAATAAAGCAACCACGAAAAAACAACAAATGACGATAGTGAAGTCCTCTGTAACACTGACAGAAACATGGAACAAAAACCCACAACCCCAAGGTGAAAACACACAGTATAAATATGGCTCCCAATCAGAGATAACGAGCCGACAGCTGACACTCGTTACCTCCGATTGGGAGTCATCAACCAAACATAGAAAAAACAACCTAGACTAACCAACATAGAAATACACCCAAGTGAAATGAACAACCCTGGCTCAAAAATAAAAGTCCATAGAGCCAGAGTGTCACAATGAGAGATGCCTGTAATTCTCATCATAGGTACATGTCAACTATGACAGACAAATTGAGGAAAAAAAATCCTGAAAATCACATTGTAGGATTTTTTATGAATTTATTTGCAAATTATGGTGGAAAATAAGTATTTGGTCACCTACAAACAAGCAAGATTTCTGGCTCTCACAGACCTGTAACTTCTTCTTTAAGAGGCTCCTCTGTCCTCCACTCGTTACCTGTATTAATGGCACCTGTTTGAACTTGTTATCAGTATAAAAGACACCTGTCCACAACCTCAAACAGTCACACTCCAAACTCCACTATGGCCAAGACCAAAGAGCTGTCAAAGGACACCAGAAACAAAATTGTAGACCTGCACCAGGCTGGGAAGACTGAATCTGCAATAGGTAAGCAGCTTGGTTTGAAGAAATCAACTGTGGGAGCAATTATTAGGAAATGGAAGACATACAAGACCACTGATAATCTCCCTCGATCTGGGGCTCCACGCAAGATCTCACCCCGTGGGGTCAAAATGATCACAAGAACGGTGAGCAAAAATCCCAGAACCACACAGGGGGACCTAGTGAATGACCTGCAGAGAGCTGGGACCAAAGTAACAAAGCCTACCATCAGTAACACACTACGCCGCCAGGGACTCAAATCCTGCAGTGCCAGACGTGTCCCCCTGCTTAAGCCAGTACATGTCCAGGCCCGTCTGAAGTTTGCTAGAGTGCATTTGGATGATCCAGAAGAGGATTGGGAGAATGTCATATGGTCAGATGAAACCAAAATATAACTTTTTTGGTAAAAACTCAACTCGTCGTGTTTGGAGGACAAAGAATGCTGAGTTGCATCCAAAGAACACCATACCTACTGTGAAGCATGGGGGTGGAAACATCATGCTTTGGGGCTGTTTTTCTGCAAAGGGACCAGGACGACTGATCCGTGTAAAGGAAAGAATGAATGGGGCCATGTATCGTGAGATTTTGAGTGAAAACCTTCCATCAGCAAGGGCATTGAAGATGAAACGTGGCTGGGTCTTTCAGCATGACAATGATCCCAAACACACTGCCCGGGCAACGAAGGAGTGGCTTCGTAAGAAGCATTTCAAGGTCCTGGAGTGGCCTAGCCAGTCTCCAGATCTCAGCCCCATAGAAAATCTTTGGCGGGAGTTGAAAGTCCGTGTTGCCCAGCGACAGCCCCAAAACATCACTGCTCTAGAGGAGATCTGCATAGAGTAATGGGCCAAAATACCAGCAACAGTGTGTGAAAACCTTGTGAAGACTTACAGAAAACGTTTGACCTGTGTCATTGCCAACAAAGGGTATATAACAAAGTATTGAGAAACTTTTGTTATTGACTAAATACTTATTTACAAATAAATTCATTAAATATCCTACAATGTGATTTTCTGGATTTTTTTTCCTCATTTTGTCTGTCATAGTTGACGTGTACCTATGATGAAAATTACAGGCCTCTCTCATCTTTTTAAGTGGGAGAACTTGCACAATTGGTGGCTGACTAAATACTTTTTTTCCCCCACTGTATATTATGGAGGGTGGGACTTAAGCTCCATGCCTGTCTCACCCCACAGCCCTGTGGAAAGAAATGTGTGTGTTTTTAGCCCATTTTTTACCGCACACTTGTTGTTTGTGTACATGGATTTAATAAAGTCATACATCTTGGAGGGTTAGTCTTTTGTCACAACTACTAGATTCATTCATTCTGAGCAGCTCTTTTCCTCTTTTTCTCTCTTTCTTCACTCCTTTCGTCCGATGGGTTGGATCATGCACACACACACACACACACACACACACACACACACACACACACACACACACACACACACACACACACACACCAGGGTTTGGATCCCTGTCTAATTTCTAGCCGCAGTGGCAAAGGTCATTTTAGGAGATTTGATGGAGAGATCCTCAGCGGAGTGGAGGACATTGAATTAGCGAGCTCTGTCAGTGGCAAGGCTTCCAAAGTCCTCTCTGACTCAAATAGGGAGAGGGTTACACACACACAGACACTCACACTCACAGTCTCACAAAGAGACAGATACACACTGGCTCACACACCGCCGCAGAGGGAAATTATAAAAAAATTCACTTGCAGCCCCATTGCAATAAAGCGCACCATAAAAGGGAATTGAATCTGGGAACAATTCAGCCTGATGATGTATGATCTCCAGTCTGGGTGAATCACTGTAAAGTCTGCTGCCTCAGCCTGCTGCACTGACACACTGAAACACACTGGAGAGAGCAACATCTCAGCTCACTAGAGGGACAACTAAAGAACCAGACTAGAAACACTATCTATAGTACCCTGGAAGAGAGTGGAGGTGGGGGTGGGAGACATACCACGGGGGACAGGGTGGAGGTGGGGGTGGGAGACATACCACAGGGGACAGGGTGGAGGTGGGGGGGTTGGAGACATACCACAGGGGACAGGGTGGAGGTGGGGGTGGGAGACATACCACGGGGGACAGGGTGGAGGTGGGGGTGGGAGACATACCACAGGGGACAGGGTGGAGGTGGAGGTGGGAGACATACCACAGGGGACAGGGTGGAGGTGGGGGTGGGAGACATACCACAGGGGACAGGGGTGGGGGTGGAGGTGGGGGTGGGAGACATACCACAGGGGACAGGGTGGAGGGGGGGGTGGGAGACATACCACAGGGGACAGGGTGGAGGTGGGGGGTTGGAGACATACCACAGGGGACAGGGTGGAGGTGGGGGTGGGGGTGGGAGACATACCACAGGGGACAGGGTGGGGGTGGAGGTGGGGATGGGAGACATACCACAGGGGACAGGGTGGGGGTGGGAGACATACCACAGGGGACAGGGTGGGGGTGGAGGTGGGGGTGGGAGACATACCACAGGGGACAGGGGTGGAGGTGGGGGTGGGAGACATAACACAGGGGACAAGGTGGGGGTGGGAGACATACCACAGGGGACAGGGTGGAGGTGGGGGTGGGAGACATACCACAGGGGACAGGGTGGTGGTGGAGGTGGGAGACATACCACAGGGGACAGGGTGGGGGTGGAGGTGGGAGACATACCACAGGGGGACAGGGTGGGAGTGGGAGACATACCACAGGGGACAGGGTGGGAGTGGGGGTGGGAGACATACCACAGGGGACAGGGTGGGAGTGGGGGTGGGAGACATACCACAGGGGACAGGGTGGAGGTGGAGGTGGGGGTGGGAGACATACCACAGGGGACAGGGTGGAGGTGGAGGTGGGGGGTGGGAGACATACCACAGGGGACAGGGTGGAGGTGGAGGTGGGGGTGGGAGACATACCACAGGGGACAGGGTGGAGGTGGAGGTGGGGGTGGGAGACATACCACAGGGGACAGGGTGGGAGTGGGAGACATACCACAGGGGACAGGGTGGAGGTGGAGGTGGGAGTGGGAGACATACCACAGGGGACAGGGTGGGAGTGGGAGACATACCACAGGGGACAGGGTAGAGGTGGAGGTGGGGGGTGGGAGTGGGAGACATACCACAGGGGACAGGGTGGAGGTGGAGGTGGGGGTGGGGGTGGGAGACATACCACAGGGGACAGGGTGGAGGTGGAGGTGGGGGGTGGGGGTGGGAGACATACCACAGGGGACAGGGTGGAGGTGGAGGTGGGGGGTGGGGGGTGGGAGACATACCACAGGGGGACAGGGTGGGGTGGAGGTGGGGGTGGGAGACATACCACAGGGGACAGGGTGGAGGTGGAGGTGGGGTGGGAGACATACCACAGGGGACAGGGTGGAGGTGGAGGTGGTGGGGGTGGGAGACATACCACAGGGGACAGGGTGGGGGTGGAGGTGGGGGTGGGAGACATACCACAGGGGACAGGGTACAGGGTGGGGGTGGGAGACATACCACAGGGGACAGGGTGGAGGAGGAGGTGGGAGACATACCACAGGGGACAGGGTGGGGGGTGGAGGTGGGGGTGGGGAGACATACCACAGGGGACAGGGTACAGGGTGGGGGTGGGAGACATACCACAGGGGACAGGGTGGAGGAGGAGGTGGGAGACATACCACAGGGGACAGGGTGGGGGTGGAGGTGGGAGGAGCAGAGCCAGACATAAAGAGGGTTTAGCATTATCTTCAACCAAACAGCATTATGATGTTCTTAGATAGGTGGATTAAATCCTGGCTGCTAACCTCTGGTTCCTACACCTGATATGTGATGATGATGATGATGATGCTGCTGACGATGATGATGATGATGATAATGATAATGATGATGAGGAGGAGGAGGAGGAGGAGGAGGAGGAGGATGTGTGTCTGTGTGTGTGATGTGTGTGTGTGACATCTTTGACGTCTGACGTCTGTGTGTTTTCCCAGGTGGCCGAGCAGCTGATGACCATAGCGTATGAGAGTGGAGTCAACCTGTTTGACACGGCGGAGGTTTACGCTGCTGGAAAGTGAGTCAGGATTTAATAAAACTCCTTATACAATTTTAATGGAAGAGAGTGAACGTTATTTAGAATAAAAGTTACATGGAGAAAATCAGACCTCTCTGAAAGGAAAACGGATGGCCCTCCCTTCAGTAAAATATATTTTACCTAAACCCTCCCTGAACGCTTGAAAAAAACAAGTGACCCTCCCCTCTACCCAAAATAATAATTAAAACATAAAGTGGACGGCAGAGAACATGTCTACCATTTACCCTCACTCCTAGGACTGACCAGAGCCTTAGATAACTGTTCTTTGTCCTGTAAGCATTGCATGGCAAAGCAGAAATTTGACTGAAACTGAAAAAGCATGACCCCCCCCCATTTTGGTCTAGGTTCCTGTTGTGTAAATGTCGATCCATCCCTTATAGAAAGTGATGGTCATCTATGTAGTGTACAGTATAATGACGGGCATTGCATTCCAGAGCTGAAGTCATATTGGGTAACATCATCAAGAAGAAGTGCTGGAGGTATGTTACAGTGAGTGTGAGTGTGTGTGTGTGTGTGTGTGTGTGTGTGTGTGTGTGTGTGTGTGTGTGTGTGTGTGTGTGTGTGTGTGTGTGTGTGTGTGTGTGTGTGTGTGTGTGTGTGTGTGTGTGTGTGTGTGCGTGCGTGTGCGTGTGCGTGTGTGCGTGCACCTGTGTGTGTGTGTGTGTGTGTGTGTTTATGCCTGTGTGGGTTTGTTTGTGCATGTCTGTGTGTGTGTGTGTGTGTGTGTGTGTGTGTGTGTCTGTGTATGCGTGTGTGTGTGTGTGTGTGTGTGTGTGTGTGTATGCGTGTGCGTGTGTGTGTGTGCGTGCACCTGTGTGTGTGTGTGTGTGTGTGTGTGTGTGTGTGTGTGTTATGCCTGTGTGGGTTTGTTTGTGCATGTCTGTGTATGCGTGCGTGTGCGTGTGTGCGTGTGCGTGTGTGCGTGTACCTGTGTGTGTGTGTGTGTGTGTGTTTATGCCTGTGTGGGTTTGTTTGTGCATGTCTGTGTGTGTGTGTGTGTGTGTGTGTGTGTGTTCTGTGTATGTCTGTGTGTGTGTGTGTGTGTGTGTGTGTGTGTGTGTGTGTGTGTGTATGCAAGCATGCCTGTGTGTGTTACGTCTCTCTACATCTCCTTGTCTTATTGATGTGTCCTAGCTGTAATGTCATAATGTTCTGTCACTGCAGTGTGTTCCCTCTCATTGTTGAACTGTTACATCATTATGTAATGGAACTGCCTGGCAGTGCAGAATGTAGGACTCATACACCACCATTTACACTCATCTATATGGACATAATGATGAGGGAGGGAGGGAGGGAGGGAGGGAGGGAGGGAGGGAGGGAGGGAGGAGGGAGGGAGAGGGAGGGAGGGAGGGAGGGGGAGGGAGAGAGAGAGAGAGAGAGAGAGAGAGAGAGAGAGAGAGAGAGAGAGAGAGAGAGAGAGAGAGAGAGAGAGAGAGAGAGAGAGAGAGAGAGAGAGACCAAGCTGATGCCAGCACTGCTTCAAAAGAAATAATTCAAATAAATAAAATGAACCAATCAAAGGACTCATATTTACAACATTGGAAAAACAAACAAAATCCCAAAGCCGACTAAATTGCTAACTGGCACTAAACAGAGAATATAAATTGGCTGATTATCTCTACTCTGTCAGAGATACGAACCAGAGACAGATCCTTACCAAGTACAGGCTGAGTGACCACGAATTGGCAATAGAAACCGGCAGACATAAAAATACATGGTTACCCAAAGAGGAGCGTATATGTGGTCACTGCACGACATGGGAGGTAGAAACAGAGATGCACTTTCTCCTTTACTGTGATAAATATTCCCCACCAAGAGATTCATTATTCACAGAAATTACTACATTTATTCCAAATTTTAACTGATTAAACCCAGAGGAAAAACTAAAAATACTCATGGGCGAAGGAGCTACGGCTCCTCTTGCAGCCAAATATGTATTTGCCTGCCATAGCCTGAGGGACACTGAATAATAACATCTGCATAGTAAACAGTAACTTACTTATTATTATTATTATTGTTATTATTATTATTATTAGTAGTAGTAGTAGTAGTAGTAGTAGTATTGTTGTGATTATTATTCCAAATAGTAGTATGGGTAGTTAGGTTGATGGTAATGATAGCAGTTGAATGATGGTGGTAGTAGTAGTAGGAGTAATGATTATGGTAGTTGTAGTACTGATATAATGGTGAGGATGACAGTTAGTTAGTTTCATTTGCCTTTTATATTTAGTATATTTCTACCATTGTCTTGTTGTTATTTTGTTTTTGTTTTTTATTTGTATTATTATTTACTACCATTTTATATTATTATTCTTTATTATTTTATTTCAATGTATATTGTATACATTGTTGCTTTGGCAATATTGACGCAATGATTTTCATGCCAATAAAACAGCTTGAATTTGAAATTTGAGAGAGAGAGAGGGTCAGATGATGTAATTAGAGAAACACAATGGCCTTCTTAATCACTTTGATAACTGTCATCTCTCTCCCTCTCCCTCTCCCTCTCCCTCTCCCTCTCCCTCTCCCTCTCTCCCTCTCCTCTCCCTCTCCCTCTCCCTCTCCCTCTCCCTCTCCCTCTCCCTCTCCCTCTCTCTCTCCCTCTCGCTCGCTAGACGATCAAGTTTGGTCATCACTACCAAGCTGTACTGGGGAGGAAAGTAAGTTCCTGTTGAAAAAGTCTAACTTGTGTCTCATAATGCAGAGCTCAGCTGACTGGGAGGAAAATACATTGTCTGATAACTCACACACACACACACACACACACACACTGCAGAGGTTTTAGATAGCCTCTCAGCTCCATGGTGCATGGTGGCAGGCAGTCACAGCTGGGAGTAGTGATAAGGATGATAAGGATGATAAGGATGATAAGGATGATAAGGATGAAGGTGTAGATTATTTCTTCCCTCGTTCATCCTTCATGAATATTCATCACTCCATCCTTCTGCAGGAGAAGGAGAGGATTGTAGTTGAAGACTCTAAACACACACTCACACCCACTTACTGTACATGAAACACACACACACACACACACACACACACACACACACTCACCCACACACACACACTCACCCACAAACACCCACACACAGAAGCGTGCAAACACTGACAAGGACACAGCAGTTGGGCCATGTAGGTTGACTACCAGCAGTGAGTTGAAAAACATAGTTTAATGTGTAGTTTTTCTCTCCTGTCTGTGTGTCTGTGCCCACAGAGCAGAGACTGAGAGAGGCCTTTCAAGGAAACACATTATTGAAGGTAAGACCACACAGGCACGCGCACACACACACACATTACCCCATCTGACCCTATCTCACCCCATCTCACCCCATCTCACCCTATCTCACCCTATCTCACCGTGTCTCACCCTATCTCACTGTATCTCACCCTATCTCACCCAGTCTCTCCCCTGTGAACTGTATTGATTGATATCTCCCCTCCTCCTCTCCTCAACACTCCTCCTCTCCTCTTCTCTCCTCTCCCCTCCTCCCATCCCCCTCTCCTCTCCCCACCTCTCCTCTCCATTCCCCTCCTCCTCTCCTCTCCTCAACCCTCCTCCTCTCACCTCCTCTCTCTCCCCTCCTCTCTCTGTCCAGGTCTGAAGGGCTCCCTCCAGAGGTTGCAGCTGGAATACGTAGATGTGGTCTTCGCAAACCGCCCTGACACCAACACACCCATGGAGGGTGAGTCAGTCTATCAGCATTCATCATTGGGGACCAAGCTGCCAGTCTAAGTCAGGAGGGCAATTGGTTGATTAGTCTCATTGCCTGAAATACTACAATCGGATTGGTAGGAAGCAGTGGATTTGCTCTACCAGGCTAACAAACAGAGAATAATCAAGATTTCATTTTAGCCTGAGGTTTATCTATCTATCTATCTATCTATCTATCTATCTATCTATCTATCTATCTATCTATCTATCTATCTATCTATCTATCTATCTATCTATCTATCTATCTATCTATCTATCTATCTATCTATCTATCTATCTATCTATCTATCTATCTATCTATCTATCTATCTATCTATCTATCTATCTATCTATCTATCTATCTATCTATCTATCTATCTATCAAAGAAAGTCTCTTAAAGGCTCTGCATGGTCAATCTGACGTCTGTTCCCCCTTAAAGGCTCTGCATGGTCAATCTGACGTCTGTTCCCCCTTAAAGGCTCTGCATGGTCAATCTGACGTCTGTTCCCCCTTAAAGGCTCTGCATGGTCAATCTGACGTCTGTTCCCCCTTAAAGGCTCTGCATGGTCAATCTGACGTCTGTTCCCCCTTAAAGGCTCTGCATGGTCAATCTGACGTCTGTTCCCCCCTTAAAGGCTCTGCATGGTCATTCTGACGTCTGTTCCCCCTTAAAGGCTCTGCATGGTCAATCTGACGTCTGTCCCCACTTAAAGGCTCTGCATGGTCAATCTGACGTCTGTTCCCCCTTAAAGGCTCTGCATGGTCAATCTGACGTCTGTTCCCACTTAAAGGCTCTGCATGGTCAATCTGACGTCTGTTCCCCCTTAAAGGCTCTGCATGGTCAATCTGACGTCTGTTCCCCCTTAAAGGCTCTGCATGGTCAATCTGACGTCTGTTCCCCCTTAAAGGCTCTGCATGGTCAATCTGACGTCTGTTCCCACTTAAAGGCTCTGCATGGTCAATCTGACGTCTGTTCCCCCTTAAAGGCTCTGCATGGTCAATCTGACGTCTGTTCCCACTTAAAGGCTCTGCATGGTCAATCTGAAATCTGTTCCCCCTTAAAGGCTCTGCATGGTCAATCTGACTTCTGTTCCCCCTTAAAGGCTCTGCATGGTCAATCTGACGTCTGTTCCCCCTTAAAGGCTCTGCATGGTCAATCTGACGTCTGTTCCCACTTAAAGGCTCTGCATGGTCAATCTGACGTCTGTTCCCCCTTAAAGGCTCTGCATGGTCAATCTGACGTCTGTTCCCCCTTAAAGGCTCTGCATGGTCAATCTGACGTCTGTTCCCCCTTAAAGGCTCTGCATGGTCAATCTGACGTCTGTTCCCCCTTAAAGGCTCTGGGACGTCTGTTCCCCCCTTAAAGGCTCTGCATGGTCAATCTGACGTCTGTTCCCCCTTAAAGGCTCTGCATGGTCAATCCGGTTTCTGCATTGGCCGTGCAGCATTTACGGTGATACAGCCTCTGCAGAAGCACTTTGAAGAGCAGCCCAGATACACAGGACCTCCCGCCCTCACCTACCGTCAACCAATCATGTCAATTTGGCCTCTGCTTGCCTCTAGAGGCTCTCTCCGTACAGAGCCTCTGACTACATTTTCAGATCAAGCATAAATTGTCTTTCACTCCTTCCAGACAGCACAGCCCGAGAGAGATATGGAGCGGGAGAGGGAAACAGAGAGAGAGAGAGACAGCGAGAGAGAGAGAGAGAGAGAGAGAGAGAGAGAGAGAGAGAGAGAGAGAGAGAGAGAGAGAGAGAGAGAGAGAGAGAGAGAGAGAGAGAGAGAGAGAGAGAGAGAGAGAGACAGAGAGAGAGAGACAGCGAGAGAGAGAGAGACAGCGAGAGAGAGAGAGAGAGAGAGAGAGAGAGAGAGAGAGAGAGAGAGAGAGAGAGAGAGAGAGAGAGAGAGAGAGAGAGAGAGAGAGAGAGAGACAGCGAGAGAGAGAGAGAGAGAGAGAGAGAGAGCGAGAGAGAGAGAGCGTGAGAGGGAGACAGAGAGAGCGAGAGGGAGAGAGTATATAGACATAATATGACATTTGAAATGTCTTTATTCTTTTGGAACTTTTGTAATGCTTACTGTTAATTTTTTTATTGTTTAATTCACTTTTGTTTATCATATATTTCACTTGCTTTGGCAATGTAAGCATTTGTTTCCCATGCCAATAAAGCCCCCTTAAATTGAAATTGAAATTGAAATTGAATTGAGAGAGAGAGAGAGAGAGAGAGAGAGAGAGAGAGAGAGAGAGAGAGAGAGAGAGAGAGAGAGAGAGAGAGAGAGAGAGAGAGAGAGAGAGAGAGAAGAGATTGTGAAGGGCAACTGGAGGCAGGTATCAGATGTTTAAATGAAGAATAGAAGCCATGGCAACACAGACAAGTGCCAAATAATGGATGATTAACATTCCCAGTGTGTGTCTGTGGTTTGAGGAGTTTGTGTTTTATAAGTGTGTGTGTGTGGGAGGGTCTTTGTGCACCTCCAGCAATTAGTTTTTTTCAAAACCAAAGCGTATAAGACTGGATGAGTGGCCTTGGTCAAATGTGTATTGTACATCCAGTTCTGTGTGTTGAACAACTTCACACCATCATTCTTATCTGAGAGAGCTTCAGTAGAGATGTCACAGATCACTACATGGTTGATGAAGTGAGTCAGAGTCTCTCACACACACACACACACACACACACACACACACACACACACACACACACACACACACACACACACACACACACACACCTAGATCTTCTGCACAGATTCTGTCAACCTGGGCCCTGACAGTAAATCTCAGTAAGACAAAAATAATGGTGTTCCAAAAAAGGTCCAGTTGCCAGGACCACAAATACAAATTCCATCTAGACACCATTTTTACATTTAGCAGACACTCTTATCCAGAGCGACTTACAGTTAGTGAGTGCATTCATGATGATTATTCTTTTTTTTATTGTATTTTTTTTCATACTGGCCCCCCGTGGGAATCAAACCCACAACCCACATGCTCTACATCCCTGCCGACCATTCCCTCCCCTACCCTGGACAATACTGGGCCAATTGCGCGCCGCCCCATGGGTCTCCCGGTCGCGGCCGGCTACGACAGAGCCTGGATTCGAACCAGGATCTCTAGTGGCAAAGCTAGCACTGCGATGCAGTGCCTTAGACCACTGCGCCACTCGGGAGACGGGAGACACCGTTGCCCTAGAGCACACAAAGAACTATAACTACCTCGGACTAAACATCAGCGCCACAGATAACTTCCACAAAGCTGAGAACGATCTGAGAGACAAGGCAAGAAGGGCCTTCTATGCCATCAAAAGGAACATAAAATTCGACATACCAATTAGGATCTGGCAAAAAATACTTGAATCAGTTATAGAACCCATTGCCCTTTATGGTTGTGAGGTCTGGGGTCCGCTCACCAACCAATAATTCACAAAATGGGACAAACACCAAATTGAGACTCTGCATGCAGAATTCTGCAAAAATATCCTCTGTGTACAACGAAAAACACAAAATAATGCATCAAAATCCAGAACAGAGCTGTTAAATTCTATAACCACTTAAAAGGAAGCGATTCCCAAACCTTCCATAACAAAGCCATCACTTACAGAGATATTAACTTGGAGAAGAGTCCCCTAAGTAAGCTGGTCCTGGGGCTCTGTTCACAAACACAAACAGACCCCACAGAACCCCAGGACAACAACACAATTAGACCCAACCAAATCATGAGAAAACAAAAAGATAATTACTTGACACATTGGAAAGGATTAACAAAAAAACAGTGCAAACTAGAATGCTATTTGGCTCTAAATAGAGAGTGAGGCAGAAAACCTGACCAGTGTAACTGACCCAAAATTAAGGAAAGCTTTGACTATGTACAGACTCAGTGAGCATAGCCTTGCTATTGAGAAAGGCCGCCGTAGGCAGACCTGGCTCTCAAGAGAAGACAGGCTATGTGCACACTGCCCACAAAATGAGGTGGAAACTGAGCTGCACTTCCTAACCTCCTGTCAAATGTATGACTACATTGGTAGACACATATTTCCCTCAGATTACACAGATCCACAAAGAATTTGAAAACAAACCCAATTTTAATAAACTCCCTTATCTACTGGGTGAAAAACCACAGTGTGCCATCACAGCAGCAAGATATGTGACCTGTTGCCACAAGAAAAGGGCAACCAGTGAAGAACAAACACCATTGTAAATACAACCCATATTTATGTTTATTTATTTTCCCATTTGTACTTTAACTATTTGCACATCATTACAACACTGTATATATACATAATATGACATTTGAAATGTCTTTATTCTTTAGGAACTTCTGAGTGTAATGTTTACTGTTAATATTTATTGTTTATTTCACTTTTGTTTACTATCTACTTCACTTGCTTTGGCAACGTTAACATACGTTTCCCATGCCAATAAAGCCCTTAAATTGAATTGAGAAGGGGAGAGAAAGAGAGAGAGAGAGAGAGAGAGAGAGAGAGAGAGAGAGAAACAGTGATAGAGAGAGACACAAGCACAAACACCAAAGTAAATTAAACCCATATTTATCTGTTTATTTATTTTCCCTGGTCATTTGTACTTGTACTTTTAGCACATTGTAACAACAAGGTACCTAGTTCATAACAACACGGTACATATTTAATAACAACACATAACATAGTTAATAATATAACATTTCAAACGTCTTTCTCTTGTGTTTAATGTTAAATGTTGATTTGCGATTGCTTATTTCACTTGCTTTGGCAATGTAAACATTTTGTCCCATGCCAATAAAGCCCCTTTGAATTTAATTGAGAGACAGAGAGAGAGAGAGAGAGAGAGAGAGAGAGAGAGAGAGAGAGAGAGAGAGAGAGAGAGAGAGAGAGAGAGAGAGAGAGAGAGAGAGAGAGAGAGAGAGAGAGAGAGAGAGAGAGAGAGGCACAATGGTATTTACTGAGCTCTATGTGAGTTGCATGAACCTGCGGATGTTTGTTAATTACTGGTGTGTGTGTGTGTGTGTGTTCTTGTACCGCGTTTTAAAGTAAAGCGAGAGGCAGAAATGGAATACAACGGGGAGTTGGATCCCTGCCCCTCTTCTGACCCATTGCCGTTTTCTTTAGTTAGATCACATTTGATTTATTGTACTTTTCCTGTTTACTTAATCTCTTCCTCAGTCTGTCTTTCCTTCTCTCTGTCTCTCTTCATTACATCATCTCTTTTAGTGTTTTTTTTTATCTTGGTGAGCATCAGTTGTCTGTGTCTCTGAGCCCACAGTGACAATAGTATAGCTCTCCTGTTTGGTACAAATCAGTCATTGATTGACAATGCTGTAATTTGCCCATGGTGGGCTTTGGAAGTTTAAATTCCCTAACCAGGAGTGTACTTTCCCCTCATCATTTCCCCTCCCCTAGCCCTGGTCCTGATAGGTACCAGCTACACATGGCTGAGAACAATAACAGAGGTCATCTAAGGCTCCCTTCACAGTGTGTTGTAGCTCAGATGCTAGTTTTGGAGCTAATTGCTTCATTAATAATGTACTGGTGGTTTGCAGCGCCGTTAGAACTTTAGCCTGTCCCTGGTCATGAGTGAGCTCATTAGAGAAGTGTGGGAAAATGAATTGTCAGGAGGAGCGAGAGAGGGATCAGGGGATGGGTTGGTGGCCTTCAAGGGTAGTTGGGTCATTGTCAGTCCATTAAGACTACAGTGTCCCCTGGTGGTATAATATGCACACTACCAGTCAAAGGTTTGGTCACACCTGCTCATTCCAGGGTTTTTCTTTATTTTTTACTATTTTCTACATTGTAGAATAATAGTGAAGACATCAAAACTATGAAAAAACACATATGGAATTATGTGGTAACCATAAAAAGTGATAAACAAATTCTTCAAATAGCCACCCTTTGCCTTGATGACAGCTTTGCACACTCTTGGCGTTCTCTCTACCAGCTTCATGAGGTATGCCAAGAGTGTGCAAAGCTCCAGGGATCCCAGAATTCCCTCACACACATGCATCCAATGGGCTGATGGACTGACTGATGATTTGATCGGTGATTTGATTGATTTATGATTTGATCGGTGATTTGATTGATTTATGTTCTCATCTCCTCAGAGATCGTGAGAGCCATGACGTATGTGATCAACCAGGGGATGTCCATGTACTGGGGGACATCTCGATGGACAGCCATGGAGATCATGGTGAGTTAACCCTATGACCTTTAACTCCTGACCCTTAACACTTACCCATGTACTAGGGGACGTCTAGATGGACAGCCATGGAGATCATGGTGAGTGTCAAAACATCTCTACAACCCTCACACAACCTTAACTCAACCTGTGGAAAACTCTCATTACAAATCATGCTCATACAGCAAGTCTACATTGAACGTTCCCAGACTTTCTGCAACTTTGTACTCAGACACTTTTTCATGATATTTTATTGTGTCTGTGAGCCCTCAAAGGAACTCATCTATCTATACCAGGGGGGTCAAACATACGGTCTACACCAGGGGGGTCAAATATATGGTCTACACCAGGGGGAGAGAGAGAGAGAGAGATCAAAGACATTGCTCCTGCATTGTTCTGCATGTTTTTACAAAAAATATAGATTTAGAGTTAGATAAACTTGGATTTTTTGGCAGGGACACATACGGGATGCTACCCTCCACAACATAAACTACATTCCAAACCAAAACTCCAAACCTACAACCTGATTTTGGACGGAATTCCTGGAATTACCTGGAAGGCTTTCTACTACCAAGGATTACTATTCCTAAGCTATACAGCAAATGCTCTGGCAAACAAACTGAAACCTGAAACACCATCCAACCTGGAACTGAGTGAGTAATGTTTAGTCTGAAGCTATTTTTTACTTTCAAAAACCAAGAAGAAAAATACATTACAATGATATATTTTACTTTATAAGGACTGCATGCTAAGGCTACCAAGCTTGCTAGTACAAAGAGATGCAACTTCAATTAGCACTGACGTGTGAAGTGAGAGGTGTCAAAGCCCTTGAGCCCAACAATGGCAGGAGAGTCGCACAGTCTACCCCAACCAAATGGAGAGGCCTTAGAAGCACCCTCCCGCTGTTCAGAGGTAATTAAAATACAGTACCCTCTGAATGTAAAGAATGATAAGACACGAAAAGAGTACAAAATGAAACTCCTTATGGGAAATCAGGAGACACTTTTTGCTGACTTTTATAAAAATGGGAACATAAGCAACCTTATCTTCCACACAGACCATCCCCTGGCATGGCACAGTGCTATACTAGCACACTACCCCTCTGTTAAGAGGGGGAGTGTTAGCGATGGGTGGAAACTCAGGAGACTAGACAAAGAGGACTCTGAGTCATCTAATATAAATCTCTATAAATCTGGAACTGTTTTGGTACAGGGCAACACCAAACAGTTCCAGCTGGACTTTCACCTAATCAAATAAATAGCTCAGCAGGAGAAGCTCTCCCTTGAGAAAGATACCCCCACCCGAGCGGGTCAGACCAGACCTCTTCATTAAATAACCCCACAGAGCAACCCCAAGCGGAAAGTCAACTTCCCAGCACAGAGTACTACTCCCTCATTGAAATTAAGGATAAATTCACCCAACTGGAGGTAAGGCAGGTGGAGCTGGAACAGCAGGTGAACACACTCCAGTCAGCACAGACCCAGACAACAGTCCAGCACAACAACACCCCCTTAACTAGACCTGGAGAGCTGGAGGTAGAGAGAGACATGTCTGCACTCTGGACTGTGGTGAGACAACATCAATAGGAGAAAGAGCAAGAGTAGGAGAAGAACAGAGCACTGGAGGAGAGGATCAGAGTGCTGGAGGAAAGGTGAGAATGATGACGGGTGACAGAGAACAACCCATTAGAGAGCTGGCCACCCCCGCAGAGAATCCAGCAGAACAGCCCACCTCAGATCCTGGCCAGTCTCGACACCACAGCAGAACAGTCCACCCTAGACCCTGACCATAGCCTCAACATCACAGCCGGACAAACAAATGAAGAACCCCAAGCCCTGGGGATCCCAAACCATCTGAGCACCACCCCTGTCAGCCACCCTGATAGCCCTCATGACGACCACACCCCCCCCACACCCACTGAGGACATACACAAGCCACAGATTGTACTCCTTATGGACTCAAACGGGAAATACATACAAAACTTTTTCTCAAACACACAGTGTCTAAACTCTGGTGTCCAAACACCCAGCGTGCCCTAGACCTTCTGTCTGAGGACCAACTAGGATCACCCAGCCACATAATAATACACACAGGCACAAACGACCTGAGAACACAGCAGGAAAGGGTGGCCACAGACTCAAGGGAGTGATAGAAAAAGCTTCTTCTACTTTCCCCAACGCACAAGTGGTTATCTCAACCCTGCTACCATGAAGACTTCCACCCTGCTACCATACAGCAGGTAAACGCAAGTATTTCCCGTGACTGTGCATCAAAACCAAATGTCTACCTGGCCCACCACTTCACCCTGGACGTGAACAGCCTTTATGACCAGGTCCACCTATACAAGGCAGCAGTGCCCACCTTCGCCCGGACCCTAAAGGATATCGCCCTCAACCGCAGACCCAACACCTCACACAGGAGCAACAGATCAACAGACACCCCGCCCAGACCAGCGAGACACTCTCCCCCCCCCCCGGACCTACACATAGAGGACCCCCGCCGAGAGGACCGACATCCAGACCACAGCACCATCAGCCACATCCACACCCCCACCCCCACCACCACCACCAATGAACACCCCCCCAAGTCAACCATGCCCACACCCCATTTAGGCCCCCTCAGATCAGACCTATGCCCCTCCTACCCACCCCATGCCCCCCACTCCCGCAAAGAGGGCCTCAACATGAAAGTCACACATACACCCAGGCCGTGAGCAGGCAAACAGGCCCAACCCCCACTCTTACACTAGCCGAAGCCAATGGCATGTACCAGATGCTCAGCAGGCTCTGCTCACAATTACTGGCCTGAGGCCAAACCACACGACCAACAACATTGGACACTTTATGGAACACAAAGCCTTCACTATTTCATCCTGGAATATCCAAGGCCTGAGGTCATCTGCCTTTGGCCTTAAGAGCAGGAACCTGGACTTCACCAAAGAAATCGGAAATACAGACATTGTCATCCTACAAGAAACATGGTATAGAGGAGACGGACCCACTGGTTGCCCTCTAGGTTACAGAGAGCTGGTAGTCCCATCCACCAAACTACCAAGTGTGAAACAGGGAAGGGACTCAGGGGGTATGCTAATTTGATATAGAGCAGACCTAACTCATTCTATTTAATTAATCAAAACAGGAAAATTTTACATTTGGCTAGAAATTCAAAAGGAAATTATCTCAACAGAGAAAAATGTCCTCCTGTGTGCTACCTATATCCCCCCACTAGAATCCCCATACTTTAATGAAGACAGCTTCTCCATCCTGGAGGGGGAAATCAATCATTTCCAGACCCAAGGACATGTACTAGTCTGTGGCGACCTAAATGCCAGAACTGGACTAGAACCTGACACCCTCAGTACACAGGGGGACAAACACCTACCTGGAGGTGACAGCATTCCCTCCCCCATATACCCTTCTAGGCACAACTACGACAACATAACCAACAAAAACGGGTCACAACTCCTGCAGCTCTGTCGCACACTGGGTATGTACATAGTCAATGGTAGGCTTCGAGGGAACTCCTATGGTAAGTACACCTATAGCTCATCTCTTGGCAGTAGTACTGTAGACTACTTTATCACTGACCTCAACCCAGAGTCTCTCAGAGCGTTCACAGTCAGCCCACTGACACCCCTATCAGACCACAACAAAATCACAGTCTACAGTACTTGAACAGAGCAATACTCAATCATGAGGCATCAAAGCCAAAGGAACTGAATAATATTAAGAAATGCTATAGATGGAAGGAAAGTAGTGTCGAAACCTACCAAAAAACAATTAAGCAACAACAAATTCAATATCTTTTAGACAACTTCCTGGACAAAATGTTCCACAGTAATAGTGAAGGTGTAAACTTGGCAGTAGAAAACCTAAACAGTATATTTGACCTCTCAGCTTCCCTATCAAATCTAAAAATCTCTAACAGAAAACCGAAGAAAGGTAACAACAGTGACAAATGGTTTGATGAAGAATGCAAAAACCTAAGAAAGAAATTGAGAAACCTATCCAACCAAAAACATAGAGACCCAGAAAACCTGAGCCTACGCCTTCACTATGGTGAATCACTAAAACAATACAGAAATACACTACAGAAAAAGAAGGAACAGCATGTCAGAAATCAGCTCAATGTAATT